>NW_023416349.1:674248-912167 GCF_014108235.1 Myotis myotis | reverse complement strand
CCACAGGCAACATGACTCAGATCCCACAGACACCACAATTCAGACCCCACAGACACCACGATCCGACCCCACAGACACCACGATTCAGACCCCACAGGCACCACGATCAGATCCCACAGGCACCACGATTCAGACCCCACAGGCACCACGTGTCAGACCCCAGAGGCACCACGATTCAGATCCCACAGGCACCGCGATTCAGACCCCACAGGCACCACGATACAGACCCCACAGGCACCATCATTCAGATCCTGCAAGCACCATGTGTCAGATCGCACAGGAACCACGATTCAGATCCCACAGGCACCCAGATTCAGACCCCACATGTACCACGATTCAGATCTCATCGGCACCACGTGTCAGACCCTACAGGCACAACTTGTCAGACCCCACAGGCACCACGATTCAGACCCCACAGACACCACGATTCAGATCCCCCAAGCACCACGTGTCTGACCCGACACCACCATGACTCAGATCCCACAGGCACCACGATTCATATACCACAGGCACCATGATTCAGATCCCACAGGCACCATGTGTCAGACCACACAGGCACCACGATTCAGATCCCACAGGCACCATGTGTCAGACCACACAGGCACCACGATTCAGATCCCACAGGCACCACGATTCAGATCCCACAACCATCATGTGTCAGAGCACACAGGCACCACAATTTAGACCCCACAGACACCACGTGTCAGACCCCACAGTCATCAGGATTCAGATCCCACAGGCTCCACGATTCAGACCCCACAGGCACCATGTGTCAGACCCCAGAGGCACCATGGTTCAGATCCCACATACACCAGGATCAGACCTACCAGGCACCACCATTCAGACCCCACAGGCAACACGTGTCAGACGCGACAGTCACCACGATTCAGATCCCACAGACACCACGATTCAGACCCCACAGGCACCACGTGTCAGACCTCACAGGCACCACGTGTCATATCCCACAGGAACCACAATTCAGATCCCACAGGCACCACGATTCAGACCCAACAGGCACCACGATTCAGATCCCACAGACACCACAATCAAATCTCACAGGAACCACGATTCATAACCCCCAGGCATCATGAATAAGATTCCACAGGCACCACTATTCCAACCCCACAGGCACCCTGATTCAGACCCCACAGGCACCAGGATTCAGACCGCACAGGCACCACGATTCAGACCCCACAGGCACCACGATTCAGACCCCACAGGCACCACGATTCAGAACCCAAAGGCACCATGATTCAGACCCCACAGGCACCACGTTTCAGACCACACAGGCACCACGTGTCAGACCCCACAGCCACCACGATTCAGATCGCACAGGCACCACGTGTCAGACCCCACAGTCGCGACGATTCAGTTCCCACAGGCAACACGATTAAGATCCCACAGACACCATGATTCAGATCCCACAGACACCACGATCAGACCACACAGGCACCACGATTCAGATCCCACAGGCACCATGATTCAGATCCCACAAGAACCATGTTTCAGATGCCACAAGCACCATGTGTCAGACCCCACAGTCATCAGGATTCAGATTCCACAGGCTCCACAATTCAGACCCCGCAGGCACCACAATTCAGATCCCACAGGCACCATGTGTCAGACCCCAGAGGCACCATGGTTCAGATCCCACCTACACCAGGATCAGACCTACCAGGCACCACCATTCAGACCCCACAGGCAACACGTGTCAGACGCGACAGTCACCACGATTCAGATCCCACAGGCACCTTGATTCAGACCCCACAGGCACCACGATTCAGAACCCCTCTGGCACCACTATTCAGACCCCACAGGCACCACGATTCAGACCCCAGAGGCACCTCGTATCAGACCCCAGAGGCACCATTGTTCAGATCCCACAGATACCACAATCAGACCCTAG
Source organism: Myotis myotis (assembly GCF_014108235.1). Lineage (NCBI taxonomy): Eukaryota > Metazoa > Chordata > Mammalia > Chiroptera > Vespertilionidae > Myotis > Myotis myotis. The sequence goes on along the minus strand of NW_023416349.1, from coordinate 910,261 downwards.
AGACACCACCATTCAGACCCCAAAGGCACCACGTGTCAGACCCCAGAGGCCACACGTGTCATATCCCACAGGAACCACGATTCAGATCCCACAGACACCACGATCTGATCCCACAGGAACCACGATTCATAACCCTCAGGCATCATGATTAAGATTCCACAGGCACCACTATTCCAACCCCACAGGCACCCTGATTCAGACCCCACAGGCACCACGATTCAGACCCCACAGGCACCACGATTCAGACCCCAAAGGCACCATGATTCAGACCCCACAGGCACCACGATTCAGACCCCAAAGGCACCATGATTCAGACCCCACAGGCACCACGTTTCAGACCCCAAAGGCACCATGATTCAGACCCCACAGGCACCACGATTCAGACCCCAAAGGCACCATGATTCAGACCCCACAGGCACCACGATTCAGACCCCAAAGGCACCATGATTCAGACCGCACCGGCACCACGTGTCAGACCCGACAGCCACCACGATTCAGATGGCACAGGCACCACGATTCAGTTCCCACAGGCAACACGATTCATTTCCCACAGGCAACATGATTAAGATCCCACAGACACCATGATTCAGATCCCACAGACACCACGATCAGACCCCACAGGCACCATCATTCAGATCCTGCCAGCAACATGTGTCAGATCGCACAGGAACCACGATTCAGATCCCACAGGCACCCCGATTCAGACCCCACATGTACCACGATTCAGATCTCATCGGCACCACGTGTCAGACCCCACAGGCACCACGATTCAGACCTCAGAGGCAACATGTGTCAGACCACACAGTCACCACGATTCAGATCCCACAGGCACCACGTGTCAGACCCCACAGTCGCGACGATTCAGTTCCCACAGGCAACACGATTAAGATCCCACAGACACCATGATTCAGATCCCACAGACACCACGATCAGTCCCCACAGGCACCACGATTCAGACCCCACAGGCACCACGATCAGATCCCACAGGCACCACGATTCAGACCCCCCAGGCAACACGATTCAGACCCACAGGCACCACAATTCAGACCCCACAGGCACCACGTTTCAGACCCAACAGGTACCACGTGTCAGACCCCACAGCCACCATGATTCAGATCCCACAGGCACCACGTGTCAGACCCCACAGGCAACATGATTCAGACCCTACAGGCAACACGATTCAGATCCCACAGGCACCATGAATCAGACCCCGCAGACTCCATTATTCAGACCCCACAGACACCACGTGTCAGAACCCACAGGCACCAAGATCAGATCCCACAGGCACCACGTGTCTGACCTGACACCACCATGACTCAGATCCCACAGGCACCATGATTCTGATCCCACAGGCACTACGATTCAGTCCTCGGAGGCACCATGGATCAGACCCCACAGCACCACTTGTCAGACCCCACAGGCGCCACTTGTCAGACCCCACAGGCGCCACTTGTCAGACCCGACAGGCACCACTTGTCAGACCCCACAGCACCACTTGTCAGACCCCACAGGCGCCACTTGTCAGACCCCACAGGCACCACTTGTCAGACCATACAGACACCACTTGTCAGACCCCACAGCACCACTTGTCAGACCCCACGGGCACCACTTGTCAGACCCCACAGGCACCACTTGTCAGACCCCACAGGCACCACTTGTCAGACCCCACAGGCACCCCTTGTCTGACCCCACAGGCACCACTTGTCAGACCCCACAGGCACCACTTGTCACTCCCCACAGGCACCACGGTTCAGCCCCCACAGGCACCCCTTGTCTGACCCCACAGGCACCACTTGTCAGACCCCACAGCCTCCACTCTTCAGAGCCAACAGGCAACACTTGGCAGACCCCATAGGCACCACGGTTCAGCACCCACAGGCACCCCTTGTGAGACCCCACAGGCACCACTTGTCAGTCCCCACAGGCACCACGGTTCAGTCCCCACAGGCACCAATTGTCAGACCCCAGAGGCACCACTTGTCAGACCCCACAGGCACCACGATGCTGATACCACGGGCACCATGATTCAGACCCCTCAGACACCACGATTCAGATCCCCCAGGCACCACGTGTCTGACCCGACACCACCATGACTCAGAACCCACAGGCACCACGATTCAGACCCCACAGGCACCATGATTCAGATCCCACAGGCACCATGTGTCAGACCACACAGGCACCACGATTCAGATCCCACAGGCACCATGATTCAGATCCAACAGGCACCACGATTCAGATCCCACAAGCACCATGTGTCAGACCACACAGGCACCACGATTCAGATCCCACAGGCATCACGACTTAGACCCCACAGACACCACGTCTCAGACCCCACAGGAACCATGTTTCAGATCCCACAAGCACCATGTGTCAGACCCCACAGTCATCACGATTCAGATCCCACAGGCTCCATGATTCAGACCCCGCAGGCACCACGATTCAGATCCCACAGGCACCATGTGTCAGACCCCAGAAGCACCATGGTTCAGATCCCACATACACCACGATCAGACCCACCAGGCACCACCATTCAGACCCCACAGGCAACACGTGTCAGACCACACAGGCACCACGATTCAGATCCCACAGACACCACGATTCAGATCCCACAGACACCACGATGAGACCCCACAGGCACCACGATTCAGAACCCCCAGGCACCACGATTCAGACCCCACAGGCACCACGATTCAGACCCCACAGGCACCTCGTATCAGACCCCATAGGTAAAATGGTTCAGATCCCACAGATACCACAATCAGACACTAAGGTACCACCATTCAGACCCCAAAGGCACCACGTGTCAGACCACACAGGAACCATGTTTCAGATCCCACAAGCACCATGTGTCAGACCCCACAGTCATCAGGATTCAGATTCCACAGGCACCACGATTCAGACCCCAAAGGCACCATGATTCAGACCCCACAGGCACCACGTTTCAGACCGCACCGGCACCACGTGTCAGACCCGACAGCCACCACGATTCAGATGGCACAGGCACCACGATTCAGTTCCCACAGGCAACACGATTCATTTCCCACAGGCAACATGATTAAGATCCCACAGACACCATGATTCAGATCCCACAGACACCACGATCAGACCCCACAGGCACCATCATTCAGATCCTGCCAGCAACATGTGTCAGATCGCACAGGAACCACGATTCAGACCCCACATGTACCACGATTCAGAACACAACGGCACCACGTGTCAGACCCCACAGGCACCACGATTCAGACCTCAGAGGCAACATGTGTCAGACCACACAGTCACCACGATTCAGATCCCACAGGCACCACGTGTCAGACCCCACAGTCTCGACGATTCAGTTCCCACAGGCAACACGATTAAGATCCCACAGACACCATGATTCAGATCCCACAGACACCACGATCAGTCCCCACAGGCACCACGATTAAGATCCCACAGACACCATGATTCAGATCCCACAGACACCACGATCAGACCCCACAGGCACCACGATCAGATCCCACAGGCACCACGATTCAGACCTCCCCAGGCACCACGATTCAGATCCACAGGCACCACGATTCAGACCCCACAGGCACCACGTTTCAGACCCAACAGGTACCACGTGTCAGACCCCACAGCCACCATGATTCAGATCCCACAGGCACCACGTGTCAGACCCCAAAGGCACCACCATTCAGACTCCACAGGCACCACGTTTCAGACCCCACAGGCACCACGTGTCAGACCCCACAGCCACCATGAATCAGATCCCACAGGCACCACGTGTCAGACCCCACAGGCAACATGATTCAGACCCTACAGGCAACACGATTCAGATCCCACAGGCACCATGAATCAGACCCCGCAGACTCCATTATTCAGACCCCACAGACACCACGTGTCAGAACCCACAGGCACCACGATTCAGATCTCATCGGCACCACGTGTCAGACCCCAAAGGCACCACCATTCAGACTCCACAGGCACCACGATTCAGACCCCAGAGGTAAAATGGTTCAGATCCCACAGATACCACAATCAGACACTAAGGTACCACCATTCAGACCCCAAAGGCACCACGTGTCAGACCACACAGGAACCATGATTCAGATCCCACAAGCACCATGTGTCAGACCCCACAGTCATCAGGATTCAGATCCCACAGGCACCATTTATCAGACCCCGATGCACCATGGTTCCGATCCCACATAGACCACGATCAGACCCCAGAGGCACTACGATTTAGACCCCACAGACACCAAGTGTCAGACCCCACAGGAAACATGTTTCAGATCCCACAGGCAACATGATTCAGATCCCACAGACACCACAATTCAGATCCCACAGACACCACGATCAGACCCCACAGGCACCACGATTCAGACCCCACAGGCACCACGATCAGACCCCACAGGCACCACGATTCAGACCCCACAGGCACCACGATTCAGACCCCACAGGCACCACTTGTCAGACCCCACAGGCAACACGATTAAGACCCCACATGTACCACGATTCAGATCTCATAGGAAACACTTGTCATACCCCACAGGCACCATAGTTCTGACCCCACAGGCACCACGATTCAGACCCCACAGGCACCACGGTTCAGACCCCACAGGCACCACTTGTCAGACCCCACAGGCTCCACTGTTCAGAGCCCACAGGCACCACATGGCAGACCCCATAGGCACCACGGTTCACCCCCATGGGCGCCACTTGTCAGACCCCACAGGCACCACAGTTCAGACCCCACAGGTACTACGATTCAGACCCCACAGGCACCACGATTCAGATCCCACAGGCACCATGATTCAGACCCCACAGACACCACGATTCAGATCCCCCAGGCACCACATGTCTGACCCGACACCACCGTGACTCTGATCCCACAGGCACCATGATTCAGATCCCATAAGCACCATGTGTCAGACCACACAGGTACCACGATTCTGATCCCACAGGCACCACTATTTAGACCCCACAGACACCAAGTGTCAGACCCCACAGGAAACGTGTTTCAGATCCCACAGGCAACATGATTCAGATCGCACAGACACCACAATTCATATCCCACAGACACCACGATCAGACCCCACAGGAACCACGATTCAGACCCCACAGGCACCACGATTCAGATCCCACAGGCACCACGATTTAGACCCCACAGACACCAAGTGTCAGACCCCACAGGAACCATGTTTCAGATCCCACAGGCACCATGTGTCAGACACCACAGGCACCACGATTCAGATCCCACAGGCACCACGATTTAGACCCCACAGACACCAAGTGTCAGACCCCACAGGAACCATGTTTCAGATCCCACAGGCAACATGATTCAGATCCCACAGACACCACAATTCAGATCCCATGATCAGACACCATGATCAGACCCCACAGGCACCATGATCAGACCCCACAGGCACCACGATTCAGACCCCACAGGCACCACGATTCAGACCCCACAGGCACCACAATACAGACCCCACAGGCACCATCATTCAGATCCTGCAAGCACCATGTGTCAGATCGCACAGGAACCACGATTCAGATCCCACAGGCACCCAGATTCAGACCCCACAGACACCACGATTCAGATCTCATCGGGACCACGTGTCAGACCCTACAGGCACCACGTGTCAGACCCCAGAGGCACCACGATTCAGATCCCACAGGCACCACGATTCAGATCCCACAGGCACCACAATTCAGACCCCACAGGCACCACAATACAGACCCCACAGGCACCATCATTCAGATCCTGCAAGCACCATGTGTCAGATCGCACAGGAACCACGATTCAGATCCCACAGGCACCCAGATTCTGACCCCACAGACACCACGATTCAGATCCCACAGGCACCATGATTCAGATCCCACAAGCACCATGTGTCAGACCACACAGGCACCATGATTCTGATACCACAGGCACTACGATTCAGTCCTCAGAGGCACTATGGATCAGACCCCACAGGCACCACTTGTCAGACCCCACAGGCGCCACTTGTCAGACCCCACAGGCACCTCTTGTCAGACCCCACAGGCACCCCTTTCAGACCATACAGACACCACTTGTCAGACCCCACAGCACCACTTGTCAGACCCCACAAGCACCACTTGTCAGACCCCACAGGCACCACTTGTCAGACCCCACAGGCACCACGGTTCAGCCCCCACAGGCACCCCTTGTCAGACACGACAGGCACCACGATTCAGATCCCACAAGCACCATGTGTCAGACCCCACAGGCACCACGGTTCAGCCCCCACAGGCACCCCTTGTCAGACACGACAGGCACCACGATTCAGATCCCACAAGCACCATGTGTCAGACCCCACAGGCACCACGGTTCAGCCCCCACAGGCACCCCTTGTCAGACACGACAGGCACCACGATTCAGATCCCACAAGCACCATGTGTCAGACCCCACAGGCACCACGGTTCAGCCCCCACAGGCACCCCTTGTCAGACACGACAGGCACCACGATTCAGATCCCACAGGCACCACGATTTAGACCCCACAGACACCACGTGTCAGACCCCACAGGAACCATGTTTCAGATCCCACAAGCACCATGTGTCAGACCCCATAGTCCTCACGATTCAGATCCCACAGGCTCCACGATTCAGACCCCGCAGGCACCACGATTCAGATCCCACAGGCACCACGTGTCAGACCCCACAGGCACCATGGTTCAGATCCCACATACACCACGATCAGACCCACCAGGCACCACCATTCAGACCCCACAGGCAACATGTGTCAGACGCGAAAGTCACCACGATTCAGATCCCACAGGCACCATGATTCAGGTCCCACAGATACCACGATTCAAATCCCACAGGCACCACGTGTCATATCCCACAGGAACCACGATTCAGATCCCACAGGCACCACGATTCAGACCCAACAGGCACCACGATCAGATCCCACAGGAACCACGATTCATAACCCCCAGGCACCATGATTCAGACCCCCACAGGCACCACTATTCCAACCCCACAGGCACCCTGATTCAGACCCCACAGGCACCACGATTCAGACCGCACAGGCACCACGATTCAGACCCCACAGGCACCACGATTCAGACCCCACAGGCACCACGATTCAGACCCCACAGACACCACGATTCAGACCCCAAAGGCACCACGATTCAGACCCCAAAGGCACCATGATTCAGACCCCAGAGCCACCACGATTCAGATCGCACAGGCACCACGTGTCAGACCCCTCAGACACCATGATTCAGACCCCACAGGCACCACAATTCAGATCCCACAGGCACCATTATTCAGACCCCACAGGCACCACGATTCAGACCCCACAGGCACCACGTGTCAGACCCCACAGGCACCATCATTCAGATCCTGCCAGCAACTTGTGTCAGATCGCACAGGAACCACGATTCAGATCCCACAGGCACCCCGATTCAGACCCCACATGTACCACGATTCAGATCTCATCGGCACCACGTGTCAGACCCCACAGGCACCACGATTTAGACCTCAGAGGCAACATGTGTCAGACCACACAGTCACCACGATTCAGATCCCACAGGCACCACATGTCAGACCCCACGGTCGCGAGGATTCAGTTCCCACAGGCAACAGGATTAAGATCCCACAGACACCACGATCAGACCCCACAGGCACCACGATTCAGACCCCCCAGGCACCACGATTCAGACCCCGCAGGCACCACGATTCAGACCCCACAGGCACCACGATTCAGACCCCACAGGCACCACGTGTCAGACCCCACAGGCACCACGTTTCAGACCCCACAGGCACCACGTGTCAGACCCCACAGGCACCACGTGTCATATCCCACAGGAACCACGATTCATATCCCACAGGCACCACGATTCATACCCCACAGGCACCACAATTCAGATCCCACAGGCACCACGTGTCAGACCCCACAGGCACCACGTGTCATATCCCACAGGAACCACGATTCAGATCCCACAGGCACCACGATTCAGACCCCACAGGCACCACGATTCAGATCCCACAGACACCGTGTGTCAGACCCCACAGGCACCACGATTCAGACCCCACAGGCCCCACTTTTCATTTCCCACAGGCACCACGATTCAGACCCTACAGGCACCACGTGTCAGACCCCACAGTCACCACGATTCAGCCCCACAGGCACCACGTGTCAGACCCCACAGGCACTACGTGTCAGACCAGGCGGCAGAACATGTCGGATCCACAGACACCATGTTCAAGACCACACATGCATCAAGTGTCATATCCACGGGCCCCTCAAATCAGACCCGCAGGCACGTTGTATCAGACCCACAGACACCACGTTGCAGTTCCCACAGGCACCATGTGTCAGTCCCACCGGCACCTCCTGTCAGACCCACAGACTCATCGTGTCAGAACCACAGGCTCCTCGTGTGACACCCACAGACACCACGTTTCAGACCCCACTGGCACCATGTGTCAGACGCAGAGGCACCACCTGTCAGACAAAGAGGAACCACATGTCACACCCACAGGCACCTCTTTTCAGACCCACAGGCTCATCATGTCCGACCCACAGACACCACGTGTCAGACCCACAAGCATTAAATGTGAGAACCACAGGCCCATCATGTCAGAACCCAAGTCCATCAAGCCAGACATACAGGCCCTTCATGTCCGACCGACCCACAGGCCCCTCATGTCAGACACACAGGCCCCTCATGTCAGACTCACAGGCACCTCATGTCAGAACTGCAGAAGTGAGGCTCTGTCCCCTCCATCCTGTTCTGGTCACCAGAGCTGGTCACAGGTCCCAGGGGAGGGGGGGCCACCTGAGGGAAGGGTGGGCGGACCCATCACAGAAGAACAAGTGGGCGGGGACAGTGTGGATTCATCTTTAGAAAAACAAAACCCAAAACCTGCACAGTGAGTGGAAGTGAGAGAAGAAATGGAGAACATTTTAATTAAAATATTTAACTAATGACTGCAAAGGGGAGGAAGAGGCGCACTGTCAGCAGGTGGGGAGGGGGGCACCCTGAGGGCATGTGCGGCCTGAGGAGGTGAGGGCTGAGCCAGGTGGGTGTGTGAGGGCAGAGCCTCCCAGGGCTGCCCTGTGCCCACAGCCAGGCTCTGAGGGGCAGGCCCTGTGATGGGCCAGAAAGGAGGGGGCGACTCTTTAGAGAGAGGGCAGGAGAGAGTGAGGGAGAGAGACGCCTCTCCCGCTGGCCTCCTGCCCCTGATGGGGGTGGGGGGCCTGGTCCTGGGGGAGCCTGTCTGGGAGCCTGGGCTCTGTAGGGGGAGGGGTGGCACCTCACCATCTGACCCCCACCCGGTCCGCGGCTGACAGGCTGATGGTCACAGAGCCTGGGGGACGGTCCCCTGACACAGAGGCTGCTGCCCTGGCCGGGCCGCCCTTGGGCCACAGAGTCCTGGGCACTGGTCCTGGGCAAGGGCCGCGCTGGGCAGACTCCTCCCCGTGGGAGGCACCAGTCCCCGGGTCTCTCCCTCCTGGGGCCTCCCTCCCTCTCTCCCGCTTCTCCTCCCTCCCTGCCCCTCTCTAAGGAAGAGACAAATCACTGGATGAGCTTGTGTGTGTGCGTATATGTGTCTGTGCGTTTGTATGTGTGTGTGTGTGTGCTTGTATGCCTGTGCGTGTGTGTGTGCGTGTGTCACTCAGATGCCTGTTGGGAGGTGATCACACCTTCAGCGCCAATAAAGACAGGACAGAGCAGGGCGGGCTGCGGCCACAGCGCTCGCTTCCTTGCCGCCCATCCTCCCCCACCCCCACACCCTGAGGGACATCCACTCAGACGCCAGAGCTGAGGGGGGGGGGGGAGGAGAGGGGGAGGCTAGCCCCATGAGCGCCTGCGGCCGAGGGCCAGGAAGGGGCAGCGGAACCCGGATCCCCGCCGCCACCGCCGGGGGGCCCCTGGTTCCCCTCAGCCCCGCCCCCAACTCCGACCTTGTCCCTGACCCCGACTCAGGCTCGTCCCTGCCAGAGGCCGCCCCGGCGTCGGGGGGCTCGGCCGAGGGGCAGGAGCAGCGGCGCTGCCGTCGGGGCGCTCACCGGGGCGGGGGGCACCGGCTCCGACGTCAGCCGCCGGCGGGGCGGGCGCAGGCCCAGCTCTCCCCGCGGCGCCCGGGCCGCGTCCCCAAAAGGGCTCCCGCCGGGGCCCCGCGGCCGACCCCGCTGCTCGCTGGGCGCCGGGTGTGGGGGCTTCGCGCCCCGGGGACCCGGACGCCTGCGCGGGTCGGACCCGGAACCAGGACTCCCCTCCCCCCCAGCCCGCCCCGCGGCCCCGCCTCCCCCAGACCTCCGCGCGGGGACCCCGGAGCCCCGACAGGCCGAGGCCCAGGAGCCAAGGAAGGACCGCGGACCGCGTCCCAGACGCGGGTGGAGGGACGGGCCTGTCCCAGGAGGGACAGTCGGGCGGCCCGGGACCCGGAAAGGAGGCGGCGCGGCTCCCAGCAGCTCTGTGGGTCTGAGTCCTGGGCGGGTCCTGCCCGCGGCCCCCTCCGGGAAGGCTTCCTGCGTGGCCCTGCGCCCCGCGGGGCCCCTCGCGTCCCGGGCGCTGTGTCCCCAGAGGCGGCGGGTGCTGGGAGCGGCGTGCGCTGTGCTGTCTCCGGGGACGCGCAGGGGACGGGCTGCGCTGGGCGATGGCGAGTCCCAGAGACGCGGGCGGTGACTCAGAGCAGGAGCCGCTCCATGTGGAGGGGAAGGGGCTTCTCCCCCAACAGAGTCACCTCCTCCCCAAGTCGCCACGCGCCTGGGGGCCGCCCTCCTCTCGGTCTCACAGCGGGAGGCCTGTTGGAGGGGCCGCGGCTGCAGAAACCCCGGCCTCCCGCCCTCCCCCTCTGCCCTGTCCCCGTGGGAACCCGCCCCGGGCCCCTCAGCAAGGCCACCAGCTCTAGCTCCCGGCGAAGCCCCCTCTTTCTGAGAGAGAGGGAGGGGCTCCCTCACGCTGAAAACAGTTTTCAATGAGAAAAGGAGCCGCACTGATCAACTGTCCTGATCACAGAGGGAGAGGCCATGGCCGCACACACAGCCCGGAACGCGCAGGATCCTGCGAAATGGGTGCCTGTGGGGTCAGTGCCCTGAGGCTCACACTCGGGGAGAATGCATTTCAATTATGGGGACCACACACACACATTACAGAGAAAACAAACCACACCCCCACTTAAGGCCCTGGGAGGCGTGGCCTTTGGGGTGAACATGCCATTTGCTGCCCCCTGTTGCCACCCGAATGCGTGGCTGCAGGAGCCGCCTCCCTCCCGCGGGGGGCGCTCTGCACAGGGAACTCGCCACAGGCCAGCGACTCAGGTGAAGCTTTAAAGGCCCAGGAGCTCCGGGCGGACGCTTCCCACTCAGCTCCCGGGGCTCCTCACACTAAGGTCCCCGCAGGCGGGAGCTGCAGGAGGCAGATGGGGGAGGGGGTCAGAGGCCCCAGCTCCACGGGGGTCATGGCAACGGGGCCCCAGCTCCCCCTCCTCCCCCCAACAGACTCCCTGGGGGAGAAGCAACCAGGTGTGGGGACCGGAACCCCAAAGGGAAGAGGAGCCTCCTGGGCTGCCCCCAGCTAGATAGAGGTGGGGAACCACAGCAGCGTGAATACCGCAGAGGCGCCCGCACCTCCCTCCTGGGAGGGGCCCCCGCGGGTCGGGGCCCAGGAGGAGCCGCCCCAGCACCAGGCCCGGCTCCTGGGCCGCTGGTCCCGCTCTGGGGCCTGAAGGGGGACAGCGCCGCCCCCGCTGCTGCGCTCAGGGCTCAGCAGGTCTGAGGTCCGCCCTCTCCTGGGACCGTCCTCAGGGCGAGGCCTTTGGGGAGAAGCCGGGCTGGACCCCAGCGCCACGGATGGGAACCCGGGCCGCGGGCGCCCCCAACTCGGCGTCTCACACAAAGGGAGGCACAGGGTGACCCTCCAGGAGCCCCTCCCCCTCGGGGCTGTGGGCACGTGGGGAGGAGGCGCCTCAGTCCTTCCTGGCTCTCCACCCACAGGCCCTGCTCAGCGCCCAGAAGATGGGTCCTGGGAGCTGGCAGGGCCCCTGGGGTTTGTCCGCGTCCGGCCCGCGGGGGGCGCTGCAGACTCTCCCTCCTGGGGGACCTGGGCGCCTGGAGGGACTGAGCTGTGGTTTGATGGTGAAGGGACCTGGCCCTGGCTGTCCTCCTGCGCTCTGGGCCCTGCAGCCTCCTGTCACAGAACATTCTGGAACGTGGCAGCCGCTCCCCTGCCTGGAGGGCAGAGCCATGGCTGCCCCTGAGGGACAGGGAGCGAGTGAGACAGGATCCAGCGGGGCTCTGAGCAAACCCCTGGGTCACCCCCGCCCCACCCCAGCGCCAGCCCCGCCTGCTCCTCTCTGAGCTCCTCCTCCGTCCCCCGACAGCACCCCCTCCTGGTGCCTCGTGGGTTTGCGCTGCGAGTCAGTTTGACCCTCCGTGTGGGTCCCAGGGGGTGAGTGCCTGAGACTCAGTAAGCGCTCCCCTCCCACAGTTACCATGGTGACAGGGGTAGAGCGTTTACAAGCAACCCATTCTGTGCTGTTATAAACCACAAAAGAAGAAACAGCTTTCAATGTGTATATATTCGGGACATGTCTGACTCTCTTCTTTGGATAAATGCCTAAAAAAGACATTTCTGTATCATAATGTAAGCACATTTATTATTGCGTATCTAAATATATTTTTATTGATTTCAGAGAATAAGGGAGGAGAGATAGAAACATGAATGATGAGAATCATTGAACAGATGCCTCCTGCAGGCACCCTTCTGGGGATGGCGGTGGCCCACCAGGCCATGTGCCCTGACCTGAAATCATACTTTGACCTCCTGGTTCATAGGTTGATGCTCAACCAGCTGAGCCACACCAGCCCTGGGGAATGTGAGCACATTTGAAGGGCTGAGACTTTAGGCAAAAGCTTCCTGTAGAAATTGTGTCCATTCAATTCCTTCCGTCTTTACCACAGTGTGTTTCCCTTCCCTCTGACTGATACTCCCATCATTTCCTTTCATCTTTCCCAAACCGATGGATTTTAATTCCTATTTTTCTTATTCCACATTCTCATTCTTGTTCACATGTGTTTATTACAAATATACTTGTTTGACATTTGCATTTCTTCTTTTCCACATTGTTCCCTCATGTGCGTTACTTGTGGATTGGGTTGTGGATGCTTTTAGATATTGGACTTCAGAGAGAAGGAGAAGCAGCCCCCACGGGAACTGGTCTGACACACGAGGCCTCAGTGCTGTCGGGAGCTGGCCCGGAGCTCACAGCTGGGCCGGGTTCCTCTCCTGCTGGACACAAGTCACCTCTCAGACCGTCACCCTCAGACACGGCCGCCCTGAGGCCCTGACAAGGGAGACAGAGCAACACCCACTTCCTGCGTCTAAACACAGACACACACAGGGCCCCCCGCAGCTCACAGAGGACCCCACAGCTCCCTGTGCTGGCTCCTGGCAGCGAGGCTGCTTCTGCCCCAGCGGCCCCTCCACCCTCGCTGCAGGCGGCCTTGTCCCTAGATGGTCACTGAGCTGCCCACCCATAGAGCCGCCCCTCCTGACACCCCCATCTAGAGCAGCCTGCTCCCCAGACCCTCCCCCAGGCCGCCCATCCAGAGCCCACACCCTAGATGTGTCCTCTCTCCCCCCTTCCACTAGGATGCCCCATGGCCCCCGTGGGACGCGTTCTCCCTCCAGCAATGATGACTGACCCACCTTGCCTGCCCACAGGGAGCCTCCTGGGCTTTGGCTGAGAACACTGGTCCATGGGACCCTTTCTCTGTCAACATCTTTATGCGTCTCTGACTTTGATTCTGGCCCTGAGTTTGTATCTCCCGGGTGAGAGGTTGACATAGAAAAGTTTCATGTTTTCCTTCATGGTTTTTCATCTTTGGGTCTTGGATGGAGAAATTTTCATTACACAACTGTAAACACTTCATATATAATTTCATGGGGGGAGAGCATCCCAAGGGCGAAGGGAAACAGGATTGTTAGAATGTTGGGGGAAATTAAGGGGAGGAGCAGTAGGTAAGGGATTCTAGGGTGGAATCTACAGGTGACATCCTCTGCTTTCTGTTCTCTCAGTATGTGCGGGGCCTACAGGGAGCTGCTGTCTGTTGGGTTTAATATCCATTTTCTCTTGCGGTAAAGCCCTGTGTGCCTGCTCATGTTCACCAGGGGAACAAACACAACACCAAGGGTCCCAGGTGATGGACACAGGATGGCTGCAGTGAGGAGCGTTAGTGAACCCTTCACCCTTAGGGGGTAACTCACATTTGAGCTCATGCCTGTGCAGCTCGGTGTTAGATGCGTATTAATTACACTCTCCTGGCAGCTGTGAGTGAGGGTGTATCTGAGACCCACACACACAACTGAAGTCAGTGACACATGAAGACCCATGGCTTCCACGTGAAGACAACTGTCACCTCCATCCATCTATGAGCCACACGGTGCCCTGTGGGGGCAGAGACTGGAAACTAACAGCATTTAGCCGGGCGCTGTCTCATGTGGCAGCTCCACGACCCCCATGGCGGCTGAATTAAAGGTCCATGACATGCAAGTCCCCTGCTCGGCACAGGAGCCACGTGTCAAGGGCTCAGTGGCCACAGCAGCTGGTGGCTGCCACGTAGGAGGAACCATTGCAGAGCGAGTCCTCGCTCCCAGAATGTCCTGCTGGACAGACTGCTCTGCACAGAGTCTGGGCCTCAGGTCAGAGCCCTCGGCTCATTTGCATAAAAGGGGCCCTCCTGGCCGGTGCGGCTCAGTGGGGTGAGCACTGTCCTGGGCACTGGAAAGTGTCAGGTGTGACCCCTGGTCAGGGCGCATAGGGGAGCCAACCAATCAGGGCTTCTCTCTCACATCCACGTTCCTCTTTCTCCCTCTCCCTACCTCTCTCTCTAATGTCAATAAAAACATATTTTTAAAATTCAAAAGGAATAAAATAAAGGGGCAAGATGGCTTCTCCTACAGACACGTCAGGTTTCTGTCTGGGATGTGAACACATACTCAGCTGGGGTGGAGAAACCACATGGGTGTCTATGGGCCTGGTGTCTTCAGGCACAAACTGCTCCCTGTCCCAGAAGGGACACCCTGTGCCTCCATCTCCCTCCCAGGCTGAGGACACTCCCTAAGGAATTTTCTCGGTGAGCTCTCTTCTAGAAGGTTCCAGGGGCAGTGCTGTGAGCTCAGTTTTGGGGTGCAGGGATCCCCCCTTATGCAGAGGGATTCGGGGAAGAGAAGAGGAGGGAAAGGCAGGGCCAGTTGGGATTCTCTCCCTGGTTTATCCAGATCAACCTTTCTCAAAGTGCGGTCTGTGGCACCCAGAAGTATCCGAGAGCCTTTCCCGGGAGGTGGGGGGTCAGCACTGTTGCAGGAGATGAAGGACATCCTCGCCTTTCACTCCGCTGACATGGGCACTGAGGCCAAGCTCAGCACGAACGGGCTGACACCCAACCTCCATGGTCCTTCCTCCTCCCCAGCACTGACCTGCAGAGAGAAGACAGACAGTCAGAGCACAAAACCAGCTTCGCTTTTAAATGACACGACACGATTGAAGGAGGTGAAATTATTATCTTCACTGAAGCCTCATCCTCCAATCCACATTTTTAAACATCGTGGCCTCCGGTGGAGATGCCCCAAAGGTGAACGCGGTGCCTGCATCGCCCACAACCACAGGACAATGACCACCACCCTCCCCACAACCAGCATCAGAGCCGCCTGGAACCCACCCAACAGGATCCTAGAGCAGCCACAGACTCAGCCACAGAGAGCAGACTGCTGGCTGCCGGAGGGCAGGGGAGGGACTGGGCACAGCAGGTGAAGGAGGAGGAGCTACAACATGGTCCTTACAGTGTGGTCATGGGGAGGAAATGTACAGTACAGGGAAAACAGTCAATCATGTTGCAACAACTACATATGAGGTCACATGATACTAGATGTATGGGGCGATCACTGTATAAGTTATATGAATGTCTAATCCCAGACTTAGACACCTAAACTAATACAATATTGTACATCAACTATATTTGAAATATTAAAAGTATTTTTAAATAGAAAATATATGTATCTTCCATTCATTACACAAATGGAATAATTTCTTAACTGTCTTTAATAAAAATGGAGGATTAAAAAAACCATTATATGATGACCTGGAAGTACATTAAAAACATTTCTGCCACATTCCCCAGTCTCATGTACCAGGCAGATCATGTGTGTGAGCGGGGTAGCCTCGTTCACATGGGACCCCATGTTTACATTTTTAAAAAATGGAGCCCTAGCTTGTTTGTCTCCATGGATAGAGCATAGGTCTGTGGACAGGGCCTGGAATGTGGTCTCAACTACCAGTAAGGGGCGTGCAGGAGGCAGCGGATCCATGAATCTCTCTCATCCTAGATATGTCTATCTTTCCCTCCCTCGTCCTCTCTGAAATCAATAATAAAAATATTTTAAAAATTTGATTTCAGAGAGGAACTGAGAGGGAGGCAGAGATGGAAACATCCATGATGGGAGAGAATCATGGACAGGCTGCCTCCTGCACGCCCCCCACTGGGGATCTAGCCTGCATCCCAACAGGTGGCCTCACCAGGAATAGAACCCTGACCCCTGGTTCATAGATCAATGCTCAGCCACTGAGCCACACCCGGCCTGGCCCATGTTTACTTAAAAGAATTAATGACACAGACACTGGAATTGCTGAGGTTTGGTGAATTGGCTCACACTTTCTCAAACATGAACGTGAGCTTCTCCCTTCAGGAAATATCACCTGGCAGGTGCCAACTGACAGTCCTGTTGTCCTGATACAATGTCAGCCCCCAAGAGAAAGGCAGAATGTTGGAACAGGTGTGTCCCACCACGTGAGCTAGACCGCTCCC
This sequence comes from Myotis myotis, assembly GCF_014108235.1. NCBI lineage: Eukaryota > Metazoa > Chordata > Mammalia > Chiroptera > Vespertilionidae > Myotis > Myotis myotis. The sequence continues at coordinate 893,439 of NW_023416349.1, read as the reverse complement.
CAGTGCTGACAGCTTTTCTAGGGGGATCTGTGGGAACAGCAACACCTGTGAACTCATGACATGATTCAATGCATCAGCACGGGAAGGTCTCTAGGACGTAGAGACACAAGGCACCACTTTACATAACCTGCATGAGGACAAGAGGCAAGACAGCCCTGGGGACTATGACAGAACAGAACAGAAAATACTCAATATTCCCCAGCCAGCGGGGCTCGGTGGTTGAACATTGACCTATGAACCAAAGGTCACAGCTCACCTCGTTGTCAGGCAACTGCCCGGATTATGGGCTCCGTTCCCAGTTGGGGCGTGAAGAAGGCAGCCAATCAATGGTTCTTTCTCATCATTGATCTTTCTATCTGTCTCTCTCTCTCTCCCTTCTTCTCTGAAATCAATATAAAATATATTTTTAAAAAACATGAGTTCTGTTATCTCACAGTGACATGCGACATGGATTAATAACTGTCTCACCCTGTGTGTCTCCGTGAGGGGTCACCATGATGACGTCACCACACACACAAGGTTCTCTGCGCGCCTGCCTGTGTGTGAGGCCGCACAGAGATGGTGACACCAAAACCTTGGAAAGTCCCTGAACAGCACAGCGCCTGGGCCAGGCCTCGGGGACAGGGTGACGGCGCCCCGCGCGGGAGGAGGGTCAGGACCGAGTCCCAGGGCCCAGGCCTGCGCTCAGGGCTCCGCAGGGGACAGAGTCTGGGGGGGCAGCTCCGTGGTGGGGACTCCCCAGCTCCTGGTTTCCCTTCTCCTCTCCCAACCTGGGTCGGCGCCTCCTTCCTGGAGACTCGTGACGCGGCCCCATTTCTCACTCCCATTGGCTGAGCGGTTTCCCGAGCAGCCAATCAGCGTCCCCGCGGTTCCCGGTTATAACTCCTCCGCGAAAGCGCCGGGACTCAGTTGGTCCCCCCGACGCCGAGGATGCGGGTCCTGAGCCCCCCCACCCTCCTCCTGCTGCTCTCGGGGGCGCTGGTCCTGCCCCCCAGCTGGGCCCGTGAGTGCGGGGTCGGAGGGGGCGGCGGGGCGGGGAGCAGCGAGGGGACCCGGCGGGGGCGCGGGGCCGGGAAGGCGCGTGTCCAGCCCCGGCCCTGCCCCCCGTCCGCCCCCCAGGCCCCCACTCCCTGAGGTATTTCAGCACCAGCGTGTCCCGGCCCGGCCGCGGGGAGCCCCGCTTCCTCTCCGTCGGCTACGTGGACGACACGCAGTTCGTGCGGTTCGACAGCGACGCCCCGAATCCGAGGGAGGAGCCGCGGGCGCCGTGGATGCAGCAGCCGTGGGTGGAGCGGGAGGACCCGGGGTATTGGGACCGGGAGACGCAGATCAGCAAGGAAACCGCACGTATTTACCGAGTGGGACTGCAGACCCTGCGCACCTACTACAACCGGAGCGAGGACGGTGAGCCGCGCGCCGGGCCCGTCACGACCCCCCTCCCCACCGACGGGCCGGGGTCGCCCCGAGGGTCGGGGACCCGCCCAACCCCCACCCGCGAGGAGCTCGCGGGGACTTTGACCCGATTTCACTGTCAGTTTTAAGTTCAGTCCGCGTGGGGCGGGCGGGGCGGGGCTGACGGCGGGGCGGGGTCAGGGTCTCACACGGTCCAGAGCATGTATGGCTGCGACCTGGGACCCGACGGGCGCCTCCTCCGCGGGTACAGACAATTCGCCTACGACGGCGTCGACTACCTCGCCCTGAATGAGGACCTGACCTCCTGGACCGCGGCCGACATGGCGGCTCAGATCACCAAGCGCAAGTGGGAGGTGGCCGGTGAGGCAGAGCGTTTCAGGTTCTACCTGGAGGGCCTGTGTGTGGAGTCGCTGCTCATGTACCTGGACAAAGGGAACGAGACTCTGCAGCGCACAGGTACCTGGGGCCGCCCCCTTTCCAGGGGCTGGGGCTCCTACAAGGAGACAGGACAGGGGGTCAGTGTCAGACACCCCTCCTTGGATCAGGGAGGGAACCCCCATGGATGTCTCCTCAGGTACCAGAGGGACCCCCCCTCATCTCAGGGACAGTTAGGGGTGCAGTCTCTCCTTGGGTGCAGGGAGACACCCCTGAAATAGCCCATCTGCGGTTCCCATGGGCCCTGCAGGGGCTCTGGGACCCACCGGGACCTTCTCTCTCAGTCCTTGTGCGCTGCCCACACCCACTGTGTCTGAGGCCTCCCCCCAGCTTTTCTGAGTCACGTGGCCTCCAACCAAGTCAGGACCACAAATCCCTTTTCTCCCTCAGAGAATTGCCTCCAGCCCTGAGCTGTGTCTCTCTGATTCTAGAAATTTCTAAAGCCGGAGTGGGCAAACTTTTTGACTCAGGGCCACAATGGGTTCTTAAACTGGACCGGAGGGCCGGAACAAAAGCATGGATGGAGTGTTTGTGTGAACTAATACATGTTAACGCTGCTGCTGGTGAAGGAGCGGAGGGGAGAGCAAGAGAACCCTCCGCTCTTTCGGCTCCGCGGGCGGATAGAACAGCCGAACGGGCCAGATCCGGCCCGCGGGCCGTAGTTTGCTCACGGCTGTTCTAAAGACTAGGAGGTCCTTCCAGGTGCCTCTGTCCAGGCTGGTGTGTGTGCTGTGTGCTCCCTCCCCCACCCCAGGTGGCTGTCCACTCTCAGGATGGTCACATGGGCGCTGCTGGAGTGTCCCATGGCGGATGCAAAGTTCCTGCATTTTCTCCCCTCCCCTCAGACCCTCCAAAGGCACACGTGACCCACCACCCCGTCTCTGCCCGTGAGGTCACCCTGAGGTGCTGGGCGCTGGGCTTCTACCCTGCGGACATCAGCCTGACCTGGCAGCGTGACGGGGAGGACCAGACCCAGGACATGGAGCTGGTGGAGACCAGGCCTGCAGGAGACGGGACCTTCCAGAAGTGGGCTGCCGTGGGGGTGCCCCCTGGAGAGGAGCAGAGATACACGTGCCATGTGCAGCACGAGGGGCTGCCCGAGCCCCTGACCCTGAGATGGGCTGAGGAGGGGCCGTGAGCACAGAGCCTCTTCTCAGGGCAGCAGGGGCCCTAGGGGTCAGGGCCCTCACCCTGCCTTCCCTTCTCCCCTTCATCTTCATCTTCTAACCGCTATGATGTACGCCGGAAACCTATATAATCTTGAACTGTAATTGAAAAATAAAAATAAAAACTATGTACGTTTACATGATTAGAGAATGGAGGAGCACCTAATCCAGCACCATGGTCATACCATTTGATTCAATTTCTTTGAAGCAAGGAGGGGGGTTGGGAGGCACATTCATTTCCTTGTGCCTTCTCTGTATGTAAATGTCCCAATTAGCAGGTAAGTACTGACAACCTATAACACTTGAAACAAGGTTCATTTCTTTCATTCATTGTTTAAAAGTTAAATTTATTGGAGTGACATCCTATATAATAAAAGCCCAGCAACCAAATGGTGGAACAACTGGTCAACCAGTCACTATGATACACACTGACCACCAGGGGGCAGACGCTGAACGCAGGAACTTTTCTCCTGATGGTCAGTGTGCTACCACAATGGGAGCACAGCTCAGCTGGCGGGTCCACAGCTGATCAGCTGACCAGGATGAGTGGTGCTCCCATAGCAGGATGATCCCCAGACGCCACACCCCCACCAGTGCATGAATCCCGTGCACTGGGCCTCTAGTTGGTTACTAAGATCACATGGGTTTCAAGTGTACATTTCTATGATCCATGAGCTGTATGTTGCATTGTGTACCCACCACCCAAAGTCAGATCATCTTCCAAAACCATATATTTCACCACTTTTATCCTTTACAATCCCCACCCCCTTCCCTCTGGTAACCAAAACCCTATTGCTCAACATCACTGATCATGCATGAAGACAATGCAAATAAAGTAAAAACCACAACAAGACATCACCTCACACCTGTCAGAATGGGTATCATCAATAAATACCCAAACTACAAGTGCTGGTCACGATGTGGAGAAAAGACAACCCCTGCGCACTGTTGGTGGGAATGCACGTTGGTGTAGCCACTATGGAACACAGTTTGGAAGTTCCTTGAAACCTTAAACATAGAACTACCATATGACCCAGCAAGTCCACTTCTATACTTGAAAGAAATTAAATTATATCTTGAAGAGCTATCTACAACCTCACCTTCATTGCAGCATTATTTACAACTAGGGGCCTGGTGCACAAAATTCGTGCACTCGGGTGTTGGGGAGATCCCTCAGCCCTGCGCTCTTTCACAGTCTGGAAGCTCTTAGGGCATATCCAACTGATGGCTTAGGCCTGATCCAACCAGGCCTAAGCCATCAGTCCGACATCCTTAACGCTGCTGGGGAGTGGGGAGAGGCTACTGCCACTGCCACTGTGCTCGCCAGCTGTGAGCCTGGCTTCTGGCTGAGCAGCACTCCCCCTGTGGGAGTGCACTGATCACCAGGGGGCAGCCCCTGCATTGAGTGTCTGCCCCCTGGTGGTCAGTGCCTGTCATAGCGACCAGTTGTTCAGCTGTTTGGTTGATTTGCATATTAGCTTTTTATTATATAGGATGGCCAAGACATGGAAACAGCCTAAGTAATGAGAACTATAGTAGACGCAACCATACGTATTGTAGACTTGAAATTTGCTAAGAGAAGCCCTCACCCTTTGAATCAGCATGGATGGACCTGGAGAGTATTATGCTAAATGAAATAAGCCAGGCAGAGAAATGAACTGAATAAACTGACAAAATACAAACAGAGGTATGGATACATGGAACAGACTGACAAATCTCAGAGGGGAAGGAAGAGGGGGGACTGGAGAAAGAAGGTGAAGAGATTAGCCAAAGGATATACAGTGGGGCCTTGACTTACGAGTTTAATTCGTTCTGTGACGGAGCTCATAACTCAAAGTACTCATATGTCAAATCACTGTGACATCCGCTGCGCCAACTAGTGGTGGGGTATCTGAAGCTTGCTAGCTCGTAACCTGAATTTTAGCTCGCAACTCAAAGCAAAAAATCTGCCGAGAGACGGCTCCTATCTTGAAAAACTCATTAGTCTGGACACTTGTAAGTCAAGGCCCCACTGTATATGCATCATAGCCCATGGTCATAGACAACAGTATGGTGATGGCCAGAGGGGATGGGGGCTGGAGGCTGGAAGGAGGTGGGTAAAGATAGGGAAAATGGGGACATCTGTAATAGTGTCAATAAGAATAATGAAGTAAAAAAAATTGCTAAGAGTAGATCTTAAAAGTTCTCACACCCACACCAGTGGTGACTAAGTGATGGGATGGATATGTAACTACTCATATCATGGTCATCAACTCACAATATATTCATATATCAAGTCATTACACCATGTTCTATGTCCATGACACCCTGATGAATCTTTTTTTAATTAAATCTTTATTGTTCAGATTATTACAGGTGTTCCTCTTTTTTTCTCCCCATAGCTCTCCTCCACCCAGTTCCCCCCCACCCTCTGCCCTTACCCCTCCCACTGTCCTCATCCATAGGTGTACGATTTTTGTCCAATCTCTTCCTGCACCCCCACACCCCTTTCCCCCCAAGAATTGTCAGTCCACTCCCTTTCCATGCCCCTGATTCTATTATGTTCACCAGTTTACTCTGTTCAACAGATTTTTTATTCACTTGGTTTTTAGATACACTTGTTGATAGATATGTATTTGCTGTTCATAATTTTTATCTTTACCTTTTTCTTCTTCCTCTTCTTAAAGAATACCTTTCAGCATTTCATATAATACTGGTTTGGTGGTGATGAACTCCTTTAGCTTTTTATTATCAGTGAAGCTCCTTATCTGACCTTCACTTCTGAATGATAGCTTTGCTGGATAAAGTAATCTTGGTTGTAGGTTCTTGCTATTCATCACTTTGAATATTTCTTGCCACTCTCTTCTGGCCTGCATAGTTTCTGTTGAGAAATCAGCTGACAGTCATATGGGTACTCCCTTGTAGGTAACTGACCTTTTTTCTCTTGTTGCTTTTAAGATTCTCTCTTTGTCTTTTGCTCTTGGCATTTTAATTATGATGTGTCTTGGTGTGGTCCTCTTTGGATTCCTTTTGTTTGGGGTTCTATGCGCTTCCTGGACTTGTAAGTCTATTTCTTTCACCAGGTAGGGGAAGTTTTCTGTCATTATTTCTTCAAATAGGTTTTTAATATTTTGCCCTCTCTCTTCTTCTGGCACCCCTATAATTCGGATGTTGGTACACTTGAAGTTGTCCCAGAGGCTCCTTACACTATCTTCATATTTTTGGATTCTGTTTTCTTTTTGCTTTTCTGGTTGGGTATTTTTTGTTTCTTCGTATTTCAAATCTTTGACTTGATTCTTGGGATCCTCTTGTCTGCTGTTGGATCTCTGTATATTATATTCTTTATTTCGGTCAGTGTATGCTTAATTTCTAGTTGGTCTTTTTTCATATCCTCCAGGGTCTCACTAAATTTATTGGCGGTTTCCAGAAAATTCTTGAAAAACCTTATAACCGTGGTTTTGAACTTTATATCCAGTCATTTGCTTTCCTCCATTTCTGTCATTTGTGACCTCTTTCTTTGTCTCCACATTTTTTATGCTTCCCTGTGTTGGTAGAGTGGCTTTGTGTGCTAGGTGTCCTATAGGACCCAGTGGCTCAGCCTCCCCAATTACCTGAGGTGGACACTCTTGGTGCACCCCCCTGTGGGCTTTGTGCACAGTCTTGTTGTAGTTAAGCCTTGATTGTTGTAGGTATCAATGGGAGGAATTGACCTCCAGGCCAATTGGTGGTGAGAATCAGCTGTGTCTGCAGTGGGAGAACTTCTGTCCTGGAGACACCCTTCTGGGGCAAGACTTGCTTCAATGGGGCTTTGGTGCTCACTGAGTCTGCCCCCGAGTGTGTTCCTTATGGATCTGAGGAGTTGTAATCTGGATGGTCCCACTCTCACCCCTGGGTACACTGGCTCTTGGATCTAAGGAGGTGTTAATTTAGCCTCTTCCTGAGGCTACCCAGCAGGGGCTACAAAGAGATCTGCAGATTCGCCTTCATTTTGGGGGGGGTTGGAGGTGCCCAGTTGAGGCCCAGCTGTGAAGCAATGCAAGCTGCTGTGGGGCTTTGGGCCTTCTCTTGGAAGTTCTGGGTCTGTCTGGCCCAGCTGCAGTTTGTTAGGTAATTTTCAGATTGCAAAGGGCCAGGGCATTCATATGCAAAAGCTTCTGCCTCAGCCTGGGTGGGGCGGGGTCTTGGAATCAACAGGGTGGAGCAAGCAGCTGATCCTCAGCCCTCCCCTAAGGGGCCCCGCATCTCAGTGTCCCGGTAATTGCTGCAAGCACCTCTGAGGGAAAGCCGCCCTCAAGTTCCAAGTTCTGCCTGCTGCCAGACAGTCCAGTTTCTCCCCCTATGAGTCCTGGGTCCCCAGACACTTCCCAGAATTGGAGTTCAGAGCAGTTGGGAGCTTGTGACTCCTTCCTGATTCAAAAAGACAGCCGCATACTCAGGTGCCAGCCCCTTTCCACGCATGCTCGAGCCTCCGTACCTCTGCACTTTACTTCTGCAGCTCCTCTGAGTCTCAGTGTGCTTTTCTCTTTCCTTCTAGTTGTAGAATTTCCACTCAGCCAGCCTTCCTGTAGTTCTGGATGATGTCCGTTTTGTCTTGTAGTTGTATTTTTGAAATTGTTGTCAGAGGCAGCAATTTCCGGTGTTTACCTATGCCACCATCTTGATTTCTCCTCGATAAATCTTTAGGGGAAAGAATATGAAACCAACATAAACCAAAGAAAAACAAGGCAAGTATGAATAGCATGCGAGATACTGTCAGAAGTGTGTAGATGTGTGGACACAATGTCCATGATACCCCAACCCAGGAGCCCCTGCGGTTGCCTCAGCCCCACCCTCAACTAATACCCTAGACCCTGACCCCGACTCAGACTCATCCCTGCCAGGGCCACCCTGGCAGACCGTGGTCCAGGGGCCTAGGAAGGACTGCAGACTGTGTCCCGGACACGGTTGGAGGGACCGGTGTGTAGTCAGGTGGCCAGGGACCCACAAAGGAGGCTGCGTGTCTTCCAGCAGCTCTGTGGGTCTGAGTCCTGGGCTGGTCCTTCCCGCCGCCCCCTCCGGGAAGGCTTCTTGGGTCGCCCTGTGCCCCGTGGGGCCCCTCACGTCCTGGGCGCTGTGTCCCCAGAGGCGGCGGTTTCTGGGAGCTCTGTGCGCTGTGCTGTCTCCATGGACACAGGGGACAGGCCTGCGCTAGCGATGGCAAGTCCCAGAGACACGGTCAGGTGACTCAGAGCAGGAGCCTCTCCATGTGGAGGGGGAAGGGGTTCCTCTCACAAACAGAGTCACCTCCTCACCAGGTCGCCACGCGCCTGGGAGCTGCCCTCCTCTCAGTCTCACAGCTGGAGGCCTGGTGGAGGGGACGCAGCTTGAAAAATCCAGCAAAGGTGGGCTGGGCCCTCCCCATCACTCTCCTTACTCCCTGGTGCTCTGACCTACAATATCTTTCTCCCACATTGAAATGAGACTCTGATGTGACTTTGTTCATTGCTTGCCATGGAGCGTTGATGGGTTAATTAAAGGAGAAGATCCTAAAGTTTGAGAGGAAATGGATGGAAGCACTGAGAACTTTCCAGAAGCCAGGTGTTTGCAGTGCTGAGCCTGTCTCAGGTGGGACAGGAGGGGCTGTGAGCACAGAGTGAGTCCGGGGCCTGTGCATGGTCAGCGCTCAGTGCATCCTGGGCTTTGATGTGGTCACTCCTTGGCCGGGTCACCTCTCTGCTCCTCTGACCTTGTCCCTCAGTGGAACCCTGTCCCACCAGGACCTGTGGTCACAGGGATTCAGGCCTCCCCCAGGCCTTGTCCTGTGTCCTAATGCAGCGCATCTCCAGGACCCTGGACAGCGAGGCCTTCCTGGGGCAGATCAGCCTGGGCTCAGTCCTGGGTCCCGCCCTCGGCTCTCATCTCCTGGGTGTTTGTTGTTTCTTGGATTTTGTAGATATTATGCCTGTTACTGTTTTCATGTGTGAGTTATGGTCTCACTGTCTGGGTGTCCCCATCTGACAGCACAGGGTACATGTTCCCTGTCATTGTCCCCCAGGCCCAGGGCTCCCTGCACACAGGACCCCGCGGTGTGGAGAGATGGGTGTTCAGGCTCCTCCTGCTCCTGCCTCCTTCTAGGGCCCTGCTCTCCCCTGTCAGCCCCTCCCTGCTGCTCCTGAGGGGCCCTGGAACTCCTGGGTTCGTGAAATCACAGTTGAGATGATAAATATGTAGACATCATCAATCATGATCCTTATTCGGTCATCATTTCATCAATACCATTTATCATATTAAATCCCCAACAATCAATGTGAAATGAATGCTGCCCTGTGAGATGTTAAAGTCAGTTCCTAATCTAAGGAGGTTAATAAAGTTACATGGAAATTATTCAGGAAATACGTTTTCCCTTTGAGCAGTGCAGCTGTTGAAAGAAGTCTCTCTTTTTTAAGGAATATTGAAGATTTTATGTAAATTTTACCTCAGGGTGGATATGAGCAATACCCGCCTTCCATGGGCACATGTCTGATGTTGGACTTGGGTCACATCACTCCTGCGTGAGTGGAGATGTTATTTTCTAGAGGAAGATAAACACATTGGAGAATGAAGGGTTGTTTTACCCATTTTCTGTATGTTTAGTCCATTCCTATTTCTGTGAGATTCTGTCGTGTTACAGAGAAAATCAAGGTAGGAGCTTGGTTTTCAGCGAGTTGCTTCTCACACCTGCATGTTTTTACACGGCTGACCCTCTAATTTGGCTGATGAGATGGATACACCCTGTGAGACAGTGTGGAAGGTGCCAGGGATAGAGGTGCCCCCTGGGTTTCTAGTTCGTCACTGAAATGTAGACACAGGGTTCTGCTCCCACTCGGGGTGCAACATGAGCTTTGCCATCTTGGGGTCCATCTCTGCTGCAATGCTCACTGTCCACCTGGCCCAAGCCAGTGTCTCCACGGTGCATCCCTGCACAGAGTCACCCCCTGGCCTGCGGCACGTTCTCCCCTGCAAGGCCCCCATGTGAGTTCCCCTGAGACCAGAGGCCCCCACAGCACCCCGAGGCCGGTGGCCCCAGTTACCACTGCCACGTGCTGTCCTTCATTTCTGCTCTCTGTGTCCCTGCCTCAGGGGACGCTCACGTGGCTGACGCAGACCTGCCATGTCCTGCTTCCTGCCTCCTTGCTCTGTGTCCCTTGCTGCCGATTTTAAGGGTCGTGGAGCGCCTGGGACCCTGTGCTGCTGGGTGTGACTATTGACGATCTAACCTGTGGATGGCAGTTGCTGTGATATCACAGCGACGCTGCTCAGGGCTCCTCCGCGGGAGCCCAGTGTGGCACAGGGAGTCCGCAGGAGCTTCTAGAAGGGCTTCAGGTGTAACTGACAGGGAGCACCGGGAGGCTCCGCGGGAACCCAGTGTGGCACAGGGAGTCCGCAGGAGCTTCTAGAAGGGCTTCAGGTGTAACTGACAGGGAGCACCGGAAGGCTCAGGGGCACAGCGCGCTGCTCTGATGCATTCCATCCATTCACAGTCATCCCTGCGCCGCCTAAGGATGGGGACCCTCTGAGAAATAGGTGCTTCTGTGCCTTTGACGTTGTGCGAACATCAAGGGCCCTGACACCTCAATGGTCTAGCCCACTGCTGGGCGGGGGTTGCTCTGGGGCTGGGCATGGACCCACGACCAGGAGGTCCCCAGTTTGATGCCCTGTGAGGTTCATGCAGGGGTTTCTGGATCCAACTCCAGTAGGGGGCTTGCAGGAGTCAGCCAATCCATGTTTCCATCTCTCTCTCTCCCCCTTACTCTCTCTAATAATTAATAAAAACATTTTTAAAAAAAACAAACAAAACAAACCCCAGCTCTCCTGATGCTCACAGTGCGACAGGAAGGACAGGGAATGATGGGAACGCGCACAGCAGTGACTCACATGGGCTGTGCTCCCGGCATCTGTGGCCGGAAACCACAATCCCACAGTCACAGCCTTGACTCCTCCTGTTCTGCGGGCTGACTGTGTTCAGCGGCCCCTCTTCTGCTCCTAGTGACACGGGCTGGGGTGGGGTCATTGGAGGTCAGCCAGACCAGAACAGAGAGTCCCTTAAGGGGCTGCAGCTGGTGCTGATTCCTGGCTGGGAGGTCCCTGGGCCGTGAGGCGAATGCTGCTCCCAGCTGGGCCCCTGGCTCCAGGCGGCCAGGGCCAAGGGAACAAGTCAGACTCACAGACCGCTCATGTCAGACCCACAGGCCCTCATGTCACACCCACAGGCCCCTCATGTCACACCCACAGGCCCCTCATGTCACACCCACAGGCCCTCATGTCAGACCCACAGGCCCCTCATGTCAGACCCACAGCCCCTTATGTCAGACCCACAGGCCCTTCATGTCCGAACTGCAGAAGTGAGGCTCTGTCCCCTCCGTCCTGTTCTGGTCCCCAGAGCTGGTCACAGGTCCCAGGGGAGGGAGGCCCACCTGTGGGAGGGGTGGGAGGACCCATCACAGAAGAACAAGTGGGAGGGGACAGTGTGGATTCATCTTTGGAAAAACAAAACCCAAAAACCTGCACAGTGAGGGGAAGTGAGGGAAGAAATGGAGGACATTTTAATTAAAATATTTAACTAATGGCTGCAAAGGGGAGGAAGAGGCGCACTGACAGCAGGAGGTGAGGGGGGCACTCTGAGGGCATGTGCAGCCTGAGGAGGTGAGGGCTGAGCCAGGAGGGTGCCCAGGGCTGCCCTGTGCCCACAGCCAGGCTCTGAGGGGCAGGCACTGAGCTGAGCGGGAAGGGAGGGGCGACTCTTTAGAGAGAGGGCAGGAGGGAGAGACTGAGGGAGAGAGACCCCTCTCCCGCTGGCCTCCTGCCCCTGATGGGGGGGGGACCTGCTCCTGGGGGAGCCTGTCTGGGAGCCTGCGCACTGTGGGGGGAGGGGTGGCACCCCACCATCTGACCCCCCACCCGGGGTCGTGGCTGACAGGCTGATGGTCAGAGAGCCTGGGGGATGGTCCCATGACACAGAGGCTGCTGCCCTGGCCGGGCCGCCCAGCGACTAGAGCGCAGCCCTCAGGCCACAGAGTCCTGGGCGGCGGGCCCAGAGCCCTCCCGTGGGAGGCACCCGTCCCTGGGACTCTCCTTCCTGGGGCCTCTCTCCCTCTCCCGCTCCTCCTCCCTGTGCGCTCTCTAAGGAAAAGAGGTAAATCACTGGATGAGGGTGTGTGCGTGTGTATGTGTGTGTGTGCGTGTATGTTTGTATGTGTGTATAGAGTGTGTGTGCATGTGTGTGTGTGTGTGTGTGTGTGTGTGGACCATCTCATGTGAGTGTCCCTCAGGTGCCTGTGGGGAGGTGATCACACCTTCAGCGCCAATAAAGACAGGACAGAGCAGGGCGGGCTGCGGCCATAGCGCTCGCTTCCTCGCCGCCCATCCTCCCCGCGGGGCCGCCGCCAACCCCGAGGACCGTCCGCTCAGACGCCGGGGGGGGGGGGGCCTGCCGTGTGAGCGTCTGCGGGCCGGGGGCCAGGAAGGGGCAGCGGGACCAGGGTCCCCGCCGCCGCCCCGGAGTCCCTGGCGTCCCCTCAGCCCCGCCCCCAACTCCCACCTTGACCCCAACACCGACTCAGGCTTGTCTCTACCAGAGGCCGCCCCGGCGTCGGGAGGGCTCCGGCCGAGGGGCAGGAGCGGTAACGCTGGCGTCGGGGCGCTCACCGGGGTGCGGGGGGCACCGGCCCAACCTCAGCCTCAGGCGGGGCGGGCGCAGGCCCAGCTCTCCCTGCGACTTCCGGGCCGCGTCCCCAGAAGGGCTCCAGCCGGGTCCCCGCGGCCGCCCCCGCTGCTCGCTGGGCGCCGGGTCTGGGGGCTTCGCGCTCCGGGGCCCCGAAAGGCCGTGACCGAGGAGCCGAGGAAGGACGGTGGACGCGTCCCGGACGCGGGTGGAGGGACGGGCGGGTCCCAGGAGGGACAGTTGGGCGGCCGGGGACCCGGAAAGGAGGCTGCGCGGCTCCCAGCAGCTCTGTGGGTCTGAGTCCTGGGCGTGTCCTGCCCGCTGCCCCCTCCGGGGAGGCTTCCTGGGTCGCCCTGTGCCCCGCGGGGCCCCTCGCGTCCCGGGCGCTGTGTCCCCAGAGGCGGCGGGTGCTGGGAGCGGCGTGCGCTGTGCTGTCTCCATGGACGCGCAGGGGACGGGCTGCGCTGGGCGATGGCGAGTCCCAGAGACGCGGGCGGTGGCTCAGAGCAGGAGCCGCTCCGTGTGGAGGGGAAGGGGCTTCTCCCCCAACAGAGTCACCTCCTCCCCAAGTCGCCACGCGCCTGGGGGCCGCCCTCCTCTCAGTCTCACAGCTGGAGGCCTGTTGGAGGGGCCGCGGCTGGGGACGCCCCTGCTTCCCTCCCTCCCCCTCTGCCCTGTCCCCGTGGGAACCCGCCCCGGCCCCTCAGCAAGGCCACCAGCTCTGGCTCCCGGGGGAGCCCCCTCTTTCTGAGAGAGAGGGAGGGGCTCCCTCCTGCTGAGCACAGTTTTCAGTGAGAAAAGGAGCCGCACTGATCAACTGTCCTGATCACAGAGGGAGAGGCCATGGCCGCACACACAGCCCAGAACGCGCAGGATCCTGCGAAATGGGTGCCTGTGGGGTCAGTGCCCTGAGGCTCACACTCAGGGAGAATGCATTTCAATTATGGGGACCACACACACATTACAGAGAAAACAAACCACACCCCCACTTTAGAGCCTTGAGGTTGGGCCCTGGGAGGCGTGGCCTTTGGGGTGAACATGCCCTTTGCTGCCCCCTGTGGGCGCCCGAAGGTGTGGCTGCAGGAGCCGCGTCCCTCCCGCGGGGGGCGCTCTGCACAGGGAACTCGCCACAGGCCCGCGACTCCGGTGAAGCTTTAAAGGCCCAGGAGCTCCGGGCGGACGCTTCCCACTCAGCTCCCGGGCTCCTCACACTAAGGTGCCCGCAGGCGGGAGCTGCAGGAGGCCGATGGGGGAGGGGTCAGAGGCCCCACCTCCACGGGTGTCAGAGCAACGGGGCCCCAGCTCCCCCTCCTCCCCCCGCAGACTCCCTGGGGGAGAAGCAACCAGGTGTGGGGACCGGAACCCCAAAGGGAAGTGGAGTTTCCTGCGCTGCCCGCAGCCAGAGCTGGGGACCCGGAGCCGCGTTCACCCCGCGGAGGCGCCCGCACCTCCCTCCTGGGAGGGGCCCCCGCGGGTCGGGGCCCAGGAGGAGCCGCCCAGCACCAGGCCCGGCTCCTGGGCCGCTGGTCCCGCTCTGGGGCCTGAAGGGGGACAGCGCTGCCCCCGCTGCTGCTCTCAGGGCTCAGCAGGTCTGAGGTCCGCCCTCCTCTGGGACCGTCCTCAGGGCGAGGCCTTTGGGGGGGGGGGGGAGCCAGGCTGGGCCGCGGGCGCCACGGTTGGGAACCCGGGCCGCGGGCCATCCACAGACGGAGCCTGAACTGCGGGCTGGGCAGACGGGCCGCTCTGCTCTGGGGAAGCTGGACGAGCTGCGGGAGACCCGCACAGGCACAGCCCGGAGCCGCGCAGCCCTGCGGGGAGGGGTTGGGGGAGGCGGGTCCTGGGGGCGAACGCACCCCGACAGGGAGGAGCTGTGCCCCAGGAGCCACAGGTGCCCGCGCCCTGGGCCGCCCGTGGCAGCTGGAGAGGAGGCTCAGGAGACCCATCCACACTGCCTCCCGGCCGCACTTGGAACTCAAGGCCAAGTCCCACCTGCAGCTGAGCTGCTACAGACCGTGGGCGGCTGTGGGCCCAGCGGGCCCGGCCACAGGCGAGTCCCAGGCGGCCCTGAGGACCCTGCAGACCCGCGAGCGGGGGGTGGGGGGCGCCAAGGAGCGTGGGGCCTCGGTGCTGCGTGGGGGGCTGAGGGAGCCGCGCGCCACTGGGGAGGCCCCGGCAGAGGGAACCACGACCTCAGGCTGCTTCTGTGGCCTCCGGGGCCTGAGGACTCGGGGACCCCGTGGGCGCCCCGCTGCAGCTCAGGGCCCAGGAAGCCTGGCCCCGCCTGGCCCGCGTCCTGTCCGCGTTTGGGGGGCGGGTCCCGGGCCTCGGCCTCGCAGCCAGTGCAGGGGCTCCTCCCCGAGGGGGCGGGGGAGGGGGACACGGAGCAGAAGCGCTGAGAATGAACCCGGGACACAGCCCACAACACCCGGATCCCAGCAGCAGCAGCGGAGATGGTGGCAGAGCCCGCGCAGCGCCCCCTGCGGGCCGGGCCTGGGCAGCAGGAGGCAGCGGCCGCCCCAGGGCGCAGAGGGTCCCGATGGCCTGGGTGCTGACCTCAAACTGGATCTTGTCGGGGAAGGCGGGGCTGGCCCCGCTGCCATGAGGCAGGGCTCAGGACTCTGAGCTTCCACTGTTAGTGTCTTCCGTGTCGCTGAGGTCAAAGGTCACCACTTTCTTGGTGGGGGGCCCTCTCAGAGTGTCCTCATCTCATCTAGAGCCTCGTCCTGCAGAGAGGCCTCCAGCTCGCTCCGCTTCCCCTCCTTCCTCTGCAGCAGGCCGCGGCCTCTCCGCATGGCAGACTGCATCTCCCCCGGTGCCTGGCTGCCTCCTCCAAGCCCTGGCGCAGGTCGTCGCCCAGGGCCTTGGTGCCCAGCAGGTCCATGGCGGCAGCTCATGGCCCCAGTGCTGCTGGGCGGCTTTCAGGGCTGCCTGCCGCCTGCGCCTGCACACGAGCGCGAATGCCACACCAGGAAGGCCTTGGCTCTGCGGAGAGCCACCCCCGCGGCAGAGAGGTCGTGCCGGAAGCTGTCCGAGGATGAGTTGGCGACCTCCGGGCTCTGGGAGACAGAAGGGGTGCCTCTTTGGTATGCTTGGTGGTGTCTTCAGGTCCTCGACATGGAGGTCCGGCTCACAACAGGGGGAAGCACTGCTTGCCTGGACTGCCAGCCCTTTCAGCGCCTCCTGCTTCCTTGAGCTTCGGCCTCCAGGTCGCTGATGCGTTTCTGCAGCCCCCGGGCCTGGGCCTGGGCCGGCAGCGGGTCCACCTGGGCTTCCAGCTCCGGCTTGCGGGCCCGCAGTCGCCCAGACTCCCTCGGAGCTGCCCGTTTGACTGGAGCCGGTGCGTGGGCTCCTGCTGTGCCTCTTCTGGGTGCGGATGGGTGGCTGTGGCTTCCCGAACGTCCAGCTGAGCCAACCTGGCCTTGACCTCTTTGGCTCTGGTTTCCAGCTCCACCGCTAAATCTTGGCGTTTCCTTTCCTGCTCCCGGTGCCGGAGCCCCAGGCCCTCCAGCTGCCTGGCCCGCTCCTGCCTCGCGGCCTCCAGCTCCCCAGTCAGGTGCCCAGCAACGTGGCCCGCTGTGTCCTCTCCTCGGCTTCAAGCTGCTCTCTGGCCTCCGCCACGGCTGGCCGGTGCTCCTCCTCCATCTTGTCCATCCTCCCCTCGTGTTCCCGGTCCACCTTCCGGCGCTTCTCTCTCAGGAGGCCACTGAGCTCCTGCTCGCCCTCCAGCAGCTGCGAGCTCCCCGCTCCGCCCACCCCAGGCTCTCCCGCCGCTGGGCCTCCTCTCTCTGCTGAGCTTCCTCACCCTCCTCCTGGAGGCCGGAGGCCGCCTCTCTGTGCTTGGCCTCCAGGGGGGACAGGAGCCGCCAGCTCAGCCCTGTGCTCTGTCTCCAGCGCTGCTGCCGCCGCTTTCCCTCCCCCCCCCTTCCAGCTGCTCCCCCCGCTGCCGCCGCCGCCTCTTTCCCCCCCCTTCCAGCTGCTCCCCCCGCTGCCGCCGCCTCTTTCCCTCCCCTTCCAGCTGCTCCCCCCCCCCCCCCCCGGCTGCCGCCGCCTCTTTCCCTCCCCTTCCAGCTGCTCCCCCCCCCCCGCTGCTGCCGCCGCCTCTTTCCCTCCCCTTCCAGCTGCTCCCCCCCCCCCCCGCTGCTGCCGCCGCCTCTTTCCCTCCCCTTCCAGCTGCTCCCCCCCCCCCCGCTGCTGCCGCCGCCTCTTTCCCTCCCCTTCCAGCTGCTCCCCCCCCCCCCGCTGCTGCCGCCGCCTCTTTCCCTCCCCTTCCAGCTGCTCCCCCCCCCCGCTGCTGCCGCCGCCTCTTTCCCTCCCCTTCCAGCTGCCCCCCCCCGCTGCTGCCGCCGCCTCTTTCCCTCCCCTTCCAGCTGCCCCCCCCCGGCTGCCGCCGCCTCTTTCCCTCCCCTTCCAGCTGCTCCCCCCGCTGCCGCCGCCTCTTTCCTCCCCTTCCAGCTGCTCCCCCCGCTGCCGCCTCTTTCCTCCCCTTCCAGCTGCTCCCCCCGCTGCCGCCGCCTCTTTCCTCCCCTTCCAGCTGCTCCCCCCGCTGCCGCCGCCTCTTTCCCTCCCCTTCCAGCTGCTCCCCCCGCTGCTGCCGGGCCTTCTCCTTCTCGCATTCAGGCCCGCCTGCTCGCTCCTCTCCGAAGCCTCCATCTCTCCCCGGAGCCCCTCCAGCCTGCGCTGCCTGCGCTGCTCCAAGCGGGCCCTCTCGGCCTCCTGCAGGGCCGCCAGCTCCTCTCTCAGCCTCTGCAGGGAAGCCGGGTGCTCGGCCCTGACTCGGTCCGCATCTGCCCCTGCGCTGGGCTGGACCTGGGCCCGGAGCCGGGCTCTCCTCCTCTCTCTGAGTCCCTCCTCCGCAGTGGCCTTCGCAGCTGCTCCTGCAGGGGCCTCCGAGGCGCCTCTGTCCGCTGTGGAAGCTGAAGCGCCTTCCCCTCCTCCTGCCGCAGCCTCTGCCGCAGCTGCTGCACCTTCTCCCGCTTCATTCCAGGCGCCGCCTCTGCTCCTGCTCCAGTTCCTGAGCCACCGCCTCCTCCGTGGCCTTCGGGCGGCCTCTGGGAGCTGCTCTGGGAGAGCCACAGCTCTGGAGATCCCTGTGCAGGGACTCGGGGGGGAGGGGGCTGCGTGCAGAGCGCTCCGGGGGCTCCCGTGTCCCCGCCGCGCGGGCTGCCCAGCAGGGGCCTGGCTGTGCCGGGGGCTCCCAAGCCGCTCCCCGTACAGAGTGAAGGGGATTCCCGCTCGGAGCCTTGGGACCCTTTGCTCTGCAGCTCATCGTGGCGGGACTGGTCACATCCGTTCCGGCTCCTGGATGGGATCAATACCTGTCTCTCTGGCAAATTCAAGGATTGCTTGCTCACTGGGGATGGAGGTCTCATCATAGTCTTTCTCCAGGACCAGCTGGTCTCCTATGCGGATGGGTCTTCCAGCCAGGGCTGGTCTGGGCTCCAGGCCAACAGGTCAGATGAAATGTTTGAGATCTACTTGCCACCAGGCCCGAGACCCTCTATGAGCCATAACAATTGCAGGGGAGGGGTCACCCCATTGTACTCATCCATCTCCTGCCAATCCTAGAATCGGTCCCCAAGGCGGAGGCTCCAGGCCAGGGCTCCCGGCTCTGCACAGCTTCCCAGCACCACCCTGGCTGCCCCGGCCCCCGCGTCCAGGGACACCCGGGTGCTGCCCTGCACCATGTTTGCTTTTTTAATAAAATTGCTTTCACAGAGGAACTGAGAGGGAGACAAAGGCAGAAACATCCATGAAGGGAGAGATTCATGGATAGGCTGCCTCCTGCACGCCCCTCACTGGGGATCGAGCCTGCATCCCAGCTGGTGCCCTCACAGGGAATGGAACCCTGACCTCCTGGTTCACAGGTCAATGCTCAGTCACTGATCCACACCCGGCCCCGCCCATGTTGAGGTAAAAGAATGAATGACACAGACACTGGGATTGCTGAGATTTGGTGAGTTGGAAAATTCACATCCAATTGAAACATGAACATGAGCTTCTCCTTCAGGAAATATCACCTGGCAGGTGACAACGGACAGTCCTGTTGTCTTGATAAAATGTCAGCCCCCAAGAGAAAACCAGAATTTGGAACAAGGTGTGTCCCACCACGGGAGCTAGACCGCTCCCCAGCGCTGACACACTTTTCTAGGGGGCTCTGTGGGAACAGCAACACCTGTGAGCTTTGATGACGTCATTAAATGCATCAGCACGGGAAGACCTTTAGGACGTAGAGACACAGGGCGTCACTTTACATCACCTCCATGAGGACCAGAGTCACCCAGCAAGACAGCCCTGGGGACTGTGACAGAACAGAACAGGAAATATTCAATATTCCCCAGCCAGCGGGCCGGTGGTGGAACATTGACCTATGAACCAGGAGGTCACAGTTCAACTTTTTGTCAGAGCACATGCCTGGGTTGTGGGCTCCATCCCCAGGGTGGGGCATGTAGGAGGCAGCCGATCAACGATTATTTCTCATCATTGATGTTTCTATCTCTCTCCCTCTCCCTTCTTCTCTGAAATCAATATGAAATATATTTTTTTAAAAACATGACTTCTGTTAGCATCTCACAGGCAGTGGGCATGCGACATGGATTAACAACTGTTTCACCCTGTGTGACCCCGTGAGGGTCACTATGATGACGTCACCACACACACAAGGTTATCTGGGCGCCTGCCTGTGTGAGGCCGCACAGAGATGGTGACACCAAAACCTTGGAAAGTCCCTGAACAGCACAGCGCCCGGGCCAGGCCTCGGGGACAGGGTGACGGCGCCCCGCGCGGGAGGAGGGTCAGGACCGAGTCCCAGGGCCCAGGCCTGAGCTCAGGTCTCCGCAGGGGACAGAGTCTGGGGGGGCAGCTCCGTCTTGGGGGCTCCCCAGCGCCCTCGTTTCACTTCTCTCCCAACCTGTGTTGGCGCCTCCGTCCTGGAGACTCGTGACGCGGCCCCATTTCTCACTCCCATTGGCTGAGCGGTTTCTAGGGCAGCCAATCAGCGTCCCCGCGGCTCCCGGTTGTAATTCCTCCGCGAAAGCGCCTGACTCAGATGGTCCCCCCGACCCAAAGATCCGCGCGGGTCCTGAGGCCCCCCACCCTCCTCCTGCTGCTCTTGGGGGCGCTGGTCCTGACCCCCAGCTGGGCCGGTGAGTGCGGGGTCGGAGGGGGCGGCTGTGCGGGAGGAGCGAGGGGACCCGGCGGGGGCGCGGGACCCGGAAGGCGCGTGTCCAGCCCCGGCCCTGCCCTCCGTCCGCCCCCCAGGCCCCCACTCCCTGAGGTTTTTCTACACCATCGTGTCCCGGCCCGGCCGCGGGGAGCCCCGCTTCCTCGCCGTCGGCTACGTGGACGACACGCAGTTCGTGCGGTTCGACAGCGACGCGGCGAGTCCGAGGGCGGAGCCGCGGGCGCCGTGGATGCAGCAGCCGTGGGTGGAGCAGGTGTACCCGGGGTTTTGGAACTGGAGCAGACGCAGCTCTACAAGGCAGCCGCCCAGATTTTCCGAGATGGACTGCACAACCTGCGCGGCTACTACAACCAGAGCGAGGACGGTGAGCCGCGCGCCGGGCCCGTCACCACCCCCCTCCCCACGGACGGGCCGGGGTCATCCCGAGGGTCCGGGTCCGAGCGTCACCCGGAGGCGGCGGGACCCGCCCAGCCGCCACCCGGGGGGAGCCCGCGGGGACTTGGACCCGATGGCACTTAGTTTTAGATTCAGTCCCCGCGGGGCGGACGGAGCGGGGCTGACCGCGGGGCGGGGTCAGGGTCTCACACCTTCCAGGTCATGTATGGCTGCGACGTGGGACCCACGGACGCCTCCGCCGCGGGTACAGTACGCCTACGATGGCGCCGACTACATCGCCCTGAACGAGGACCTGACCTCCTGGACCGCGGCCGACATGGCGGCTCAGATCACCAAGCGCAAGTGGGAGGCGGCGAGAGTGGCAGAGCGTGTAAGGAGCTACCTGGAGGGCCTGTGTGTGGAGTCACTACTCATTTACCTGGAAAAAGGGAAGGAGACCCTGCAGCGCGCAGGTACCAGGGGCCCTGGGGCCGCCCCCTCTCCCTGGGCTGGGGCTGCTACAAGGAGACAGGACAGGGGGTCAGTGTCAGACACCCCTCCTTGGGGTCAGGGAGGGAGCCCCCCTGGATGTCAGGTCAGCTACGAGAGGGACCCCCTCCTCTCGGGGACAGTTAGGGGTGCAGGCTCTCCTGGGGTGCAGGGAGACCCCCTGAAATAACTCGAGCGGTTCCCATGGCCCTGCAGGGGCTCTGGGACCCACGGGGACCTTCTCTCTCAGGCCTTGTGCGCTGCCCACACCCACTGTGTCTGAGGCCTCACCCCAGCTTTTCTGAGTGTCGTGGCCTCCATCCAGGTCAGGACCACAAATCCCTTTTCTCCCCCAGAGACCTGCCTCCTGCCCTGGGATGTGTCTCTGATTCTAGAACTTTCTAAAGACTAGGAGGTCCTTCCAGGTGCCTCTGTCCAGGCTGGTGTGTGGGCTGTGTGCTCCCTCCCCACCCAGGTGTGCTGTCCATTCTCAGGATGGTCACATGGGCGCTGCTGGAGTGTCCCATGGCGGATGCACAGTTCCCGCGTTTTCTCCCCTCCCCTCAGACCCTCCAAAGGCACACGTGACCCACCACCCCGTCTCTGACTGTGAGGTCCGCCTGAGGTGCTGGGCGCTGGGCTTCTACCCTGCGGACATCAGCCTGACCTGGCAGCGTGACGGGGAGGACCAGACCCAGGACATGGAGCTGGTGGAGACCAGGCCTGCGGGGGACGGCACCTTCCAGAAGTGGGCAGCCGTGGGGGTGCCCCCTGGAGAGGAGCAGAGATACACGTGCCATGTGCAGCACGAGGGGCTGCCCGAGCCCCTGACCCTGAGATGGGGTGAGGAGGGGCCGTGGGCACAGAGCCTCTTCTCAGGGCAGTAGGGGCCCTTGGGGACCTCAGTGGGGTTGGGGTTGAGGCCTGGGGTCAGGGCCCTCACCCTCCCTTCTCTTCTCCCCCCAGAGCTGCCTTCTAAGACCTTCATCTTCCTCATCATGGGCATCGCTGGGGGCCTGGTTCTGCTGGGAGCTGTGGCTGGAGCTGTGATGTGGGGAAGGAGGCGCTCAGGTGGGCAGGGGTGGGGTCTGAGTGTCTGTCCCACTGGGGGTTCAAGCCCAGGTAGACGTGTGTCCCGCCCCATTCATGGGAAGCACCATCCCCACACGTGTGATGGCCAGTGTGGGGCTCTGTGCTCACACTTACTCTGTAGTGAGGCCCGTGGGAAAATGAGGGACCCACTTATCACCTGATGATGCTGGTGGTGGGG
Organism: Myotis myotis; assembly: GCF_014108235.1. NCBI lineage: Eukaryota > Metazoa > Chordata > Mammalia > Chiroptera > Vespertilionidae > Myotis > Myotis myotis. The sequence continues at coordinate 871,453 of NW_023416349.1, read as the reverse complement.
ACCCCGTTCCCAGCAGCCCCAGGTCAGAGGGCAGGTCCCTGCTGAGCACAGACCTCCAGGAGGGCGGTGGGTCCAGTCCCCACACATGCACTTCCCTCAGGTTTCCTGGTCCTGCCCTGGGTCTATACACAGGGCTCTGGAAATTTCTCTGGGACCCAGGACCTGGGCTTCCTTTAGGATCTCATGGCCCTGCCTCCTCCCTGGTCTCTCAGGGGATATTTTCTTCCCGCAGGTGGGAAAGGAGGGAGCTACGCTCAGGCTGCCAGTGAGTATGGAGGGGTTACCCCTGAGACCCTATGACAGTGCAGATGGAAGCCCATTTGGGACCTCCCTTCCCCCCATAGTTCCTCCTTAGTCTCCTGCCCTGGGGCTCTGACCCCGTCCTGGTGTGTCCCCCCCAGGCAGTGACAGCGCCCAGGGCTCTGATGTGTCTCTCTCGGCTTCTAAAGGGGAGACCCTGCCGTGGGGAGGGGTGGGCAGAGGGGAGGACTGGGTGGTGGGGAGTCTGTGGGACACTGTGAGCATGAAGTGGGCTTTGAGAATGTCACCAGTTACAGCCACTGACCTGAATGTGTTCATGATGCTTGTCCTCCACAGCGTGAGGCAGCTGCCTTGTGGGGACTGAGTGATGGAAGATGTGTTCACGCTCCCACTTCCTGACTCAAGAACCTCTGATGGGGGGCTGGCCCCGCCCTGCTCCCCATGCTTTCCTGTCAGCAGAGGCAGGTAGGGTCCTCCCCATCCCTGCCGTTACTCCCTGCTGCTCTGAGCTGCAACTTCCTGCTTTGTATTGAAATGAGACTGTGGATTGACATCGTGTTTTAATTCTTGCCGTGACTGGTGACGGGTAATTAAAGGAGATCCTTTAATTAATTATTTTCTCAGAGGAAATAAATGGAAGCACCAAGGGTTCTGCAGATTCCTGTGTATTTTGTGCTCTTTGCAGGGGGGGGGAGAGGCTGTGAGGACGGAGTGTGGTCGGTGCCTGTGCCCAGGTGGTGCTCAGTGCATCGTGGGTTTGACGTGGTCACTCCTCGGCCGGTCACCTCTCTGCTCCTCTGACCTTGTCCCTCAGTGTTCCTTGTCCCACCAGGACCTGCGCTCACAGGGACACACGGGCCTTGTCACTTGTTCGAATGAATCACATCTCCAGGCCCCTCGTCATCCGAGGCTCAGGTCTGGGTCTGGCCCTCAGAACCTCTCTTCTGGGTGTTTGTTGTTTCTTTGCTTTGGTGGATGTGATGCCTGTTACTGTGTTTGTGTAGGAGTTTTGGTCTCATTCTCTGGGTGTCCCTGTCTGACAGTATCAGGGCTCATTTTTGCCGTCATTGTCCCGCTGGCCCAGGGGTCCCTGCACACAGGACTGTGGTGTGGAGAGATGCATTTTCAGGCTCCTCCTGCTCTTGCCTCCTTCTAGGGCCTGAAGATTCCAACCCTCTGATCAGCTTGGTCTTTCTGGGGACCAGCCCCCACCCTGAAGCCTCCAGGGCCCTCAGCCAAGAGCCATCTCATCAGCGTCCCAGAGACACTTGTCACTCAGGAGATGCCCAGGGTTTTAGGAGCTCAGTGCCAGGAGCCAGGGGCAAAGACCAGACACCTTCTCAGATCCATTCATAACAACAGTGTCCCAATAATTGAAGATGCTGGCACATTGCCAGAGGCCCACTCACTCATGAACCATGTCCAGTCCATCGTCCTATTGAGGATGGTTACATGGTCCATACAGTTAGGAAAATTGCCCAACAGTTTGAGTCAGAGGAGAAACTGAAATTCAGCCATAATGTGATATTGCTGCACACCTCCCAGCATTGAGAATGACAGAGTCAGACAAAACCAATTGTTCACAAGAATGTGGACTCGTTCTCTCTCATATGTTCCTGGTGGGAAAGTAAGTTATTCCAAACCTGGTGGAAAATGCATTGGCCGCACTCCCTGCACCTGGAGACGGAGAGCAGGATGGGGTGTCAGGGGGAGTCAGAGGCTGAGCGTCACCGACCGGATGACAGGAGATCACACATGGGACGAGGGAGAGAGTGAAAGGCTCAGAAGGACAGATGGACCAAACGGAGAGACGCCTGTTGGCAAAAGTGTGTAAAAAGACAACCCCTACCCATGTTGGTGAGAATGTACTTGTTCTCCAGAAAGAGATTTTCAGCCCTTGTGTACCTCAAACTACCCAACTTACATGACGGCTCCCTTTCACTGGTTGGGCACTCCTACTGTGTCCCCCAATGCTTCCCAATGTGGTGCCACACATGGGCTGTCACAGCTGGGAAAGTTATTCAAGATGCCAACTCTCCCACTTCCCCTTTGAAAGAAATAATAAAAGGAGAGGATTTAATGAGGTTACATGGATCTCACATATCTTGGAATTTAGGGCGAGTCACTCTGTGCCCCATGGGACACCTGTACATTCCTGAGCAGAGACGGGTGAGATAAGGGAAGCAGTTCCATTGGAGGGTAAGGAAATCAGGATGAAGCAGTTGATGTAGAAACACAAAGGTGGGAATGGCACCTAAGTGTTTCTTCTCAAGGGACGCCGAGGGGTACCTGTTGGCAGCTCTCCCTGGACAGGAGTGAAGGGACCACAGGCCTCCAATTCAATGAGAGACTCCACTCAGCCCCTGGATAGAAGGAAGGGAACATTTTCCCGATGCATTGTGACTTTTTATTACTTCACAGAATGCGTTTCTCACTCATGTGCACAGTGTAGGAGTTTTATAGAGAAAGTGGTTGACTCCATCAAGTCCCCAAACAAATATTGACAAGAAACCGTAACTCGTTTTCCCAGCCGCGCCCGGAATTCTTGCCCAACACATTGTAGGGAGGGCAGGACGGAGGCAGGTCCTCAGAACAGTGGCTGATTTCTTCTCGAGTCTGAAGAGACTAAATGCCAAGGCAGGTCAGGCAGCCGCAGGACGGACCGAGAAAGACTTACGTCCCCCAGATTACAACTGACTTCTCTGCCTTCCTTCTTCGCCCAAGATTGGTCCGTGACATGCAGGTGGGTGTTTTTGTTTGTTACAGTCGTGAACAACATCATGGTTTCTGCATTCATATCCTTTATGTCGAGCCTGAGAAAATATCGAGGGAGAACTCTGTTAATCCTCCGTGCTCTAGTTCGGCTTTGTGGCCTCAAGGACCCTTATCCCCATATGTCATTCTTCAGGCATTCTTGGGAGTCTTCGATGTGGACTCCGAGGGAAAAGGAGACTATCTTATAGACTAAAAACTCTTATTCTGGGAGTAGACAGAGTGGCCTCCATTACGCATTGGATTACAAGGCCAGAATTCCATTGGAAGAAGAGTTTAAATTAATACTAGCCACTGACACTGTGGAACTCAATAATCAATACTTCCCATGCATGTAGCATTACGTGGTCACCACAAATGATACCATCAATAATTTATTGATTATGACATGGAGGGTCATAGTTTTTTAATTAAAATATGATTACATGCATAGGGGAAATAGTCAATCAGATCGTTAATAACTATGGATGCTGCCAGGGGGGACCAGACTTTTCAGGGGGATCACTTGGTGAATTATACAAATGTCTAACAACTCTGATGTACGCCAGAAACCCATATACTCTTGAACTGTAATTGAAAAATAAAAAATAAAAACTATGTACGTTTACATGATTAGAGAATAGAGGAGCACTTACTCCAGCGCCATGATCATAGCATTTGATTCAATTTCTTTGAAGCAAGGACGGGGGTTGGGAGGCACATTCATTTCCTTGTGCCCTCTCTGTATGTAAACGTCCCAATTAGCAGGTAAGTACTGACAACCTATAACACTTGAAACAAGGTTCATTTCTTTCATTCATTGTTTAAAAGTTAAATTTATTGGAGTGACATCCTATATAATAAAAGCCCAGCAACCAAATGGTGGAACAACCAGTCAACCAGTCACTATGACGCACACTGACCACCAGGGGGCAGACGCTGAACGCAGGAACTTTTCCCCTGGTGGTCAGTGTGCTACCACAATGGGAGTGCAGCTCAGCTGGCGGGTCCACAGCTGATCAGCTGACCAGGATGAGTGGTGCTCCCATTGCAGGCTGATCCCCACAGGCTACACCCCCACCAGTGCATGAATCCCGTGCACTGGGCCTCTAGTTGGTTAATAAGATCATATGGGTTTCAAGTGTACATTTCTATGATCCATGAGCTGTATGTTGCATTGTGTACCCACCACCCAAAGTCAGATCATCTTCCAAAACCATATATTTCACAACTTTTACCCTTTACAATCCCCACCCCCTCCCCCCTGATAACCAAAATACTGTTACTCAACATCCCTGATCATGAAGACAATGCAAATAAAGTAAAAACCACAGCAAGTCATCACCTCACACCTGTCAGAGGGCTATCCTCAATAAATATCCAAACAACAAGTGCTGGTGAGGCTGTGGAGAAAAGGCAACCCTTGTGCACTGTTGGTGGGAGTGCAAGTTGGTGTAGCCACTATGGAACACAGTTCGGAAGTTCCTTGAAACGTTAAAAATAGAACTACCATATGACCCAGCAAGTCCACTTCTATACTTGAAAAACTTAAATTATATCTTGAAGAGCTATCTACACCCTCATGTTCATTGCAGCATTATTTACAATTGCCAAGACATGGAAAAGGCCTAAGTAATGAGGACTATAGGGGACTCGACAATACGTATTGTAGACTTGAAATTTGCTAAGAGAACCCCTCACCCTTTGAATCAGCATGGATGGACCTGGAGAGAATTATGCTAAATGAAATAAGCCAGGCAGAGAAACACAATCCCATATGATGTCACATATGTGGACTCTAATGAACTGAATAAAATGACAAAATACAAACAGAGGCATGGATACATGTAACAGGCTGACAGATCTCAGAGGGGAAGGAAGAGGGAGGACTGGAGAAAGAAGGTGAAGAGATTAGCCAAAGGATATATACGCATCATAGCCCATGGTCATAGACAACAGTGTGGTGATGGCCAGAGGGGATGGGGGCTGCAGGCTGGAAGGAGGTGGGTAAAGATAGGGAAAATGGGGACATCTGTAATAGTGTCAATAATAATAATGAAGTAAAAAACATTGCTAAGAGTAGATCTTAAAAGTTCTCACACCCACACCAGTGGTGACTATAAGTGATGAGATGGCTATGTTAACTACTCGTATCGTGGTCATCAATTCCAAATACATACATATGTGAACTCATTACACAATGTTACATGTCCATGACACCCCAGTAAACCTGCAGGGGGGGTGGGGGCGGGGGGGGATAATATTGAACCAACAAAAACACAAACCAAAGAAAAAAATAAGGCAAGTAGGAAGAGCATGCGAGATATTGTGAGAAGGTGTGCAGACGTGTGGACACAATGTTTACAGATATGGTGGTTGGCAACCTCCAAGATGGTTCTCAATGGTCTTCACGCCCTTGAGTGGAGGAGGCACCTGTGATTGGCTCCGAACCAATAGGCAAAAATGAGGTGATGCCATTCCCTTCATGCAAGAGTAGGTAAGAGTTATTCTTGCCTGGCTAACACTCTACTGCCTTGCGGAATTTTCAATTGTTCTTTCTCAATTCTTACTAAAGGATATTGATTTGAGAGAGAGGAAGGAAGGGAGGGAGAGAGAGAGAGAAACATTGATCTCCTATAGGAGAAATTTTGCCTCCTATAGGTGCCCAGACCAGAGACTAAACCCATAATCTAGGCATGTTCCCTGAGTGCAGATCAAACCCATAACCTTTTCATGTACGGGATAATGCTCCAGCCAACTGAGTCACCCGTTAGGGTCCAAAGTTACTTTTTACTCACATTGACTGGGTTCTAGCTCTAAGGATTCTACATATATATTTTTAAATATATTTTTCTTGATTTCAGAGAGAAAAGGGGAAGAGAGAGATAGAAACTTCAACGATGAGAGAGAATCATTGATCACCTGCCTCCTGCACACCCCCTCCTGAGGATGGAGCTCGCAAACCAGGCATGCGCCCTTGACCGGAATCGTACCTGGGACCTTCAGTTTGCAGGCCAATGCTCTATCCACTGAGGCAAACCAGCTAGGGCTACATATATTTTCAATATCCCAACAGAGAAGACCATTCTGCTCATTTTCTAGGTATAGACGCTGCCACAGCATCTGCCATCACCTTTACTCCCTGGACCATCTCATCACAGAATTGTCCCAGTCGCCAAGGGGTACAGAGTCCCACTCACCCGACTGTCTGGAGGACACAATCTGGGTGTCCCAAGCCCTCCAGAAGTTGCACAATTCCTTCGTTGCCCAACTTGTTTCTAAGCAGATTGATTTTTTTCAGAGTTTTGCTGCTGATAAGGACGGAGGCGAGGGATGCGCAGCAGGCACTGGTTAACATGCACTCTTCCAGCCTGTGAGGAGAGACGCACACGGGAGCTGGGCCCAGTCCCTGGGGAGCCAAGGTGGGCCAAGCATATGGGTATGGACTAGTGCCCCGAACACTTCCCTCCCAAGTTGTGCACTAGAGAATGTGTCCATAGAGCGTCATTCCGAACACCAGACCAATACAACCGAGTTTCCACTTCCCATTTCCAGTTGTATTTATCCCCTCAGCCCTTCCAAAGTCTACACAAGAGCTCTCTCCCTGCCCAGGCACCTACCCGATGTTCTCCAACTTGCAGTTGGGATGTTTCATAGCACCACACAGCAGCTCCATTCCCGCATCCCCGACGTTATTGCTCCCAAGCTCCAGGCTCTTCAAATTGGGGTTATTTTGCAGAGCACAGACCATGTATTCACAGGCCTTAGCCGTGAAAAAGCAGCCGGATATCCTGCAGAGAGAGAGAGGTGAACTGGAATCATGACTGCCCGTCTCAAAGGTTCTCAGAGCATGAAGTGGTGAGTGCCCTTGAACCTCCCTCATGATGTCCATGAAGAAGGGACTCCCTAGAGACAACAGTAACCTATAACCTATCCTAAGCATCCCGAAGCACCCGTTAGAAAGACTATATGCACCCCTATGTCCACAGCAGCATTACGTACCATAGCCAAGATCTGGAAACTAGCCCTAGCGCCCCTCAGTGGAGGAGTGGATAAAAAAGTTGTGGCACATTAACTCCTACCATTTGCAACAGCATGGATGGACCTGGAGAGCATTATGCCAAGCGAAATAAGGCAGTTGGAGAAAGACAAATATCACATGACCTCACTCATTTGTGGAATAGATTGAGCAACATAAACTGATGAACAAAAACAGATCCAGAAACAGAGAAGGATCGATCAGACCATCAAACCTCAGAGGGAAGGTAGGGGAGTGTGAGGGAAAGGGGAGAGATCAACCAAAGGATTTGTATGCATGCATATAACCCTAACCAATGGACACAGACACTAGGGGGGTGAGGGCGTGAGCGGGGGAGGTAGGGGAACAATTGGGAGGAAAAGGACACATATGTAATACCTTAATCAATCAATCAATCAATCAATAAGTAAGTTGTGGCACATTTACACAATGGAATTCCACGTGGCAGTAAAAAGGAAGGGAATTTTACCTTTTCCAACAGCATGGATGGACCTGGAGATTAGGATGCCAAATGAAATAAGCCAGTCAGCGAAAGAGAAATACCACATGATCTCACTTACATGTGGAATCTAATGAACAAAATTGACTAACAAAATAGAAGCAGAGCCATGGATGCGGGGAACATACTGACAGATGTCAAAGTGGAGGGGGAAGAGGGATCCATAAAAGAAGGTGAATGGCTTAGCCAAAGAACATATATGCATCACCCATAGACACAGGCACGCATGTGGTGATGGCCAGAGGGAAGGGGTGGCAGGGACTGGGTAGATGGGGGCAACGTGGGAAAGTGGGAACATCTGCAATAGTGTGAACAACAAAAATAAAAGTTAGAAAAAGAACAGTCAGGTAATATTCGCAGTTCTAACTGAATACTAACTCAGCTCCTATCATGATTTTATAACCAGGGAAACAGACAGAACACTGTAAGCATTTTGTATATATTTTTATTGATTTCAGAGAGGAAGGGAGAGGGAGAGAAAGATCGAAACATCAATGATAAGAATCATTGATCGGCTGCCTCCTTCACACCCCCTACTGGGGATCAAGCCTACAACCCAAGCATGTGCCCTGACTGGGAATCAAACCATGATCTCCTGGTTCATAGGTTGATGCTCAACCACTGAGCGACACCAGCTGGGCTGTAACAATTTTTGTCTGAAGACTCAGATACCAAAATTTTTTTTTAATTACAATGGACATTCAATAATCTGTATCCATTTCCAGCGTACAGCATAGTTGCTAGACAATTATGTGATTGATGAAGTGATCAGATACCATTTCTAATCTGTGTTTTTGTGATGCTACACTTGAGCTCCAAGGAGTTGTTCTCGGCAAGCTCTTTTGATGCTCATCATTCTACCTTCCCTACTTATGTCCAAAACCAACATCATTGCCTGGCTGCTGTTGGCCCATTGGTCAGAGCCGCAGCCCATGCAGCGAAGGGTTGAGAGTTTCATTCCCAGTCAAGGGCATGTACCTGAGCTGCAGGTTCCATGCCTGGCATGTGCTGGAGACAACCAATCAATGTGTCTCTCTCACATCAATCTCTCTCTGTCTCTTTCTCTCTCCCCTGCCCTCCTTGCCTCCCTTCCACTCTGTAAATAGTAACGGGGGAAAAATCCTCAGGTGAGGAGTCACAACAGTAAAACAAGGCAACTCCCATCCCCAAACCCTTTTGCAGAAGCCACACGGTTGTCCAAGGAAGACCACAGCGGTGGCAAGACTCACTCCAGCTCTTGAACCGAACAGGTTGGGAACACCAGGGACATCATCAGCACCAGCACTCCGTTATCTCGTATGTTATTCACGCTCACATCCAGGTGCTTCAGAGTTTCGGTGAGGACGAGACTTCTCGAGATTAAGCTTAAGGAACGTAATGTGAGACAACAGAAGAGCAACCTGTGGGGAATCAGAAAAGGAAAAAGAAGGAGGAGGAGGAGCAGGAGGAGAAGAAGGAGCAGGAGGAGAAGGAGAAGAAGGAAAAGAAGAAGAAGAAGATTCTGAGTCAATAACACAGTTCAACCACCTGAGATATCCTATAATTAATGGTGGTAATGGTTCTAGGACCCTGAGTGTACCGAAAGACCATTAGATGTATACCTTATCATTATTGTTTGTTAATCCTCACCTGAGGATATTTTTTTCATTGATTTTTTTCTTTTTTTTCCTTTTTTTTTTAGTATTTAAAGTATTACAAATAATAGTACATATGTCTCCTTTTTCCCCCATTGACCTCCCCCCAGCCTCCCCTACCCTCGGCAAATGCCCCCCCTCCCCCCAGTGTCTGTGTCCATTAATTATGCTCATATGCATGCATACAAGTCCTTCGATTTTTTTTTAAAGAGAGACACTGGAAGGGAGAGGGAGGGAGAGAGAGAACCATGGATTGGTTGCCTTCTGCATGCATTCCTACTAGGGCCTGGAATCAAACCTGTATCTCAAATAGGTGCCCTTGACTGGGATTTGAATCCAAGACCCTTCCGTGCCCAGGCCAGTGCTCTAACCACTGGTACACACCAGCCAGCATTGAATGTAAGCCGTAAATGGGTGCGTAATATGGTATGTGAATCAAATCTCAAATCTGTTCGAAAAAATCAAACAGGAAACAAATCATGAAGATGGCATCCTGAGGCGACATTATTCCTATTGGGAGTGTCAGTACTGAGCCAATAACTTCTGGCCCTTTTTTGAACAGAAGTAAACTAAGCAATACTGGCAATTACTTACTAGGTTCCTCAGGGACCAGGTAGATCCTAGCATAACGAGGCTTTGAAGACAATTATATATATATTTTGAGACTTGGAGTTAGAAAGAAGAGCATGTATTATCCTCTCTCCTTAAATCACTGAGCAAGACCATTAAGTCTAAATTACAGAGCTAGGGGCTAGGAGCCTTAGGGTCTCACAGGTGGAGAGATAATCAGCTTGATTACAAGCTTGAATGACTTTATGAAATGTTTATCATTTTTTAAAAATGCACCTGAGGGTATGGTTTTATTGAGAGAGAGAGAGAGAGAGAGAGAGAGAGAGAGAGAGAGAAGAGAAAAACATCAACACAAGACAGATACTTCCATCATTTGTCTCCTATCAGCATACTGACCAGGGATGGAGTCCCTCCCAATCTAGTTATGACCCAGCATCTAGTTATGACCCAGCTTGGGAATCGAACCTGCAACCTTTTGTGATACAGGACAATGCTCCAACCAATGGAGTCACCCAGCAGCCAGAGCAAAGGTTTAGAATTTTTAAGTGACAAAGATGAGGGGAAAATTATACAGTTTTGAACAGAAGGAATTAATAGAACATTTGGAAATGTTTGACCTAAAAAAGAAGACGATATATTACAATCAACCACATGAATTTTTCTACAGGACAATACATGAACAATAATGTCTATAAAGAGTTGTTTTACTTCCCGGTGTTGTGTTTTGAAATCCTCTGACTACTGAAAAACAACAACAACAATACACCTGCTATGCACTGCCCATAGCTTATTTAGTTGGAGCATCATCCCTATACACCAAGCTTGAGGGTTTGACTCCTGGTCAGGGCACACACAAGAATAAAAAAAAAAAATACATAAATATGTGGAACAACAAATCCATGTTTCTCTCTCTCTCTCTCTCTCTCTCTCTCTCTCTCTCAAAACCAATCAATAAAAATAAATAAAGAAATGTGGACATAGCCCCCTGTCTACTATCTTGAAAGAAGTAGAAACTAGAATAAACAGAAGTCCCTACTTCAGGGCAATGTATCTCCACACCTTCCTCTTATCGTCATCCTTCCTGGTGCCCTCAGTGACATCACATTCCTCATGACACCAATCACAGCTATTTATTGAGAAAGTAACAGTAACTCCTCACTCTTATCAAGTCAGCTGCCATGGCCCATACGTGCTTGGAGCCTACGCAACCCCCTATTTACCTCACCTTCCAAAGCCATAGGGTTGGGAGCGTGATGACTCCATTCCCCTGATGGTGAAAGGCAAGTTGAGAAAAGCTACGTAGACTGTGGCCAACACAATAAGTTGCCCATTGCGAGTAACAACTCAGGTCTGCCTGACTCTGAACACCATGCTTTCAGCCATTATACTTCCCCTCATTATATATGTGGGGTTTTTTTTTTTTTTTTCATTGATTTATTGCTAATCCTCACCTGAGGATGTTTTTTCATTGAGTTTTTAGAAGTGGAAGGGAGGGAATGGAATGGAGGGGAAAGGAGAGAGAGAGGAGCATCAATGTAAGAGAGGAATGGATTGGTTGCCTCTCCCACCTGCAACCCAGGTAGGTGCCCTTGACAGGGAATAGAACTTGAGACCCTTTGGTGTCAGAGCAACACTCTAACCACTGAGGCATGCCATCCTGGGCTTAATTGGTTTTTAGAGAGAAAGAGAGTAAGGAAGAGTGAGAGAGAGGAAGGCAGAGAGAAGGAAAGAAAGGGAGAGAGAAGAGAGAGAGAGGAAGGAAAGAGAGGAGAGAAAGAGAGAGAGAGAGAGAAGGAGAGAGAGAGAGAGAGAGAGAGAGAGAGAGAGAGAGAGAGAGAGAGAAGGGAGAGAGAAAGAGGAAGAGAGAGAGAAACATCAATTTGTTTCACTTATACTTTCATTGGTTGTCTTTTTAAAAGTTGGACTCAGCCTCAGATTTCCATTTTTTTTTTTTTACTATTTAAAAAATTTATAGTGAGTTGTTTTTTTAGAGAGAGAGAGGAGAGGAAGGTAGAGGGAAAGAGAGAGAAACATCAATGTGAGAGTACAACATTGATCAACTGCCTCCTGCACCCCCAACCCCGGAAATCAAGCCCACTACTTGGGCATGTGCCCTAACTTGGAATCTAAACAGCCACCTTGACCTATGAGGATGATGCTCTATCCAACGGAGCTACTGGGACAGCCATTGGCACACCCATGATCGTGTTTTGACCACATGCTCAGACATTCATGCTCAGGTCCAAAAGCATACATGGTGGCATTCTATAAGCCGACTTACACCAGCGACTCGAGAACACATTCTGGATGGAACAGAGCATCACAGAAAATTTGCATCCCATCCCTACTCAGCGCGTTTTTGGACAAGGTCAGTTTCTTCATGTTCTTGCTGCTGAGGAGGAGAGAGGCGAGTTCTTGGTAGGCACTGGCTTCCAAATCACACTTCATTAAGCTGTAGGAGGAAATGCACACGGATGGGGTGAGGCTGCCCAGGTTTCCAAGCCATGTCTCTTTCAAGAGAAACCAGCTCCAATCAAGGGAGAGGACACCTCCTAAAAATGGGCAACAAACAGATCCTTCCGCTTCTCCATCTTGCCCCACAAGAATTCTCCAAGTTCAAATTCGGGCAAGTTTGGAGATGGAGTAGGCAGTTCTTCCCCGCTCCCCACCCCCTACATCACCCCTGATATGCATCTTGACTGTGTTTCAGAATTCTAACTCAGGTATTGAGACACTCAGAATACCATCACATTTACAGTGACTTCTGATTTCCCCCTGGCATAACCTGTGTTGTGTTGCATAATTGGCTCTTGACCAACTTTTTGACTTTGTCTAATGCTCTACTCATTGCCCACACGATGCCATCTTCCCTCTCTGCACTCTGACGCTGGTAGGAGAGAAATAAACCATGAGCCCAAAATCTAGGAACGTGGCCTCAAGGAGAAGTAACAGGAGGTATTATTCAAAGAGCCCCCCAGAACACCCAGCTCTTTCCCCCCCACTCCTGCCGACACACACAATGTACATTCAGTTGGGTGGCGACCCACCTCAGATGCTGGATACTGCACATCGGATTGGTCAAGACCTCGTGCAGAAGCGAAAACACCTTTGAAGAGATGGGCATGCAACTCAGGCAAAGGCACGTCAGGTTCCGGTTGTGAACAATTGCCTTGAACATGTCTTCAAACCTGGTGTCGACCGAGAAATAGGTCAACCTACCAAAGAGGAAACAGCAGAAGAGTTCCAGTCAAGGTCCTCGGGCAATGTGCACATCTCTGCGGTTTTCCCTGCCTGCCCTACTTCATTCTAGAACATTTCTGAGGGCGGGCCATTTCTTCCCAGACCATTCAGCATCTTAGATTCCCTAGCAAGTCCACTGACCTCTGCTAATCCCCCAATCAGACTGTTGACTTGGAAATAATCCTCTGGGTCTTTTACCATATTAGCTTTCTACCAATGGTACCCATAAGTGACACCAAGAAACCACACCCACCTGTCTTCATGTGAAATTAAACCATGTGTCTATCCCACGAGAGTAAAGGCCATACATGCTCATGGCTAATGCACCCACAGGATGATGCACACGTTAATAGTTCACAATTTTACTGAAGAAAACACAAGTGTCCCAGAATCCCTGGATCCTACCCCAAAGTGGAGAACACCCTCCCCTAAGAACAGAACACCCCAAAGAAGGCCAATGCTGTCAGCACTACCTGCAGAATAAATGCAGAAGCTGATCATTTCTCACCATCTCCACCTCTACCACCCACACGGGCCTCCGTCTTCTCTCCCCCAGATCCTTGCAGGAGCCTTTTACTTAGTGTCCCCCCTTCCACCTTCCCTCCCATGATCTTCAATCTACCCAAAGCCACAGGGATACTGTGAAGTACAAGATCTTGCTCGTCTGCTCGAAGCTTTGAAGTGGTATTTTTTAAAATGGGATTTATTGGGGTGACGTTGGTTCACAATTCCATACAGGTTTTAAGTGTCCAACTCAACAAAACATAATCTGCACACTGCACTGTGCACCCATCACCCCAAGCAAAGTCTCTTTCTGTTCCCATCCCCCCCTTACCCTACTCCACCTGCCCTACCTCCCTTACCCACTGTCTATCACCACATTGTTGTCCGTGTCCATGGGCTGTGTATATATGTTTTTGGGGTAATCCCTTCACCTTTTATCCAGTCCCCCGCCCCCCTCTCCTCTCACAGCTGTCAGTCTGTTCCATGTATCCATGCCTCTCTTTCTATTTTGTTTGCCAATTTACTTTGTTCATTAGATTCTGGTCTTTCTCTGACTGTTTTATTTCACCTTTGTTAATTTCCAAATTTATATATCTAAACAACTTATTCAACTCAACACCAGGAAGACAAATAATCCCATTAAAAAATGGGCAAAGACCTAAAGAGACACTTCTCCAAAGAGGACATAAAAATGGCCAATAGATATATGAAAAGATGCTGAAGGCCATTAATTATCAGAGAGATGCAAATTAACACCACAAGGAGATGCCACCAGAATGGCTAACACCAATAAGTTAACAAATCGTTTTTCACTTAAAGAAAATCCAGCACCTTAAGTGGACAGCCCAGGTCTTCATGATTTGGCGCGAATAGGGCTCTGACCTCACTTCCTCCTACTCTCCCTGTACACCACAGTGCCTCTGCCGGCCCATCTTCTCCGCCAGGAATGCTTTCCTACCACGCATGTAGCCAGCTTCCCTACTTCTTTCTGGTACCTAATCAAGCATCAACTCAGTTTCCCCCCAGACCGCCCAAAGATTGCATCTATACTCTTGTACTATTCTTTTCATAGTGTTGTACACTACCTAGCACATTGCATTTAAAAAAATATATTTTTATTGATTTCAGAGAGGAAGGGAGAGGGAGAGAGAGATAGAAACATCATTTATGATAGAGAAGCATTGATTAGCTGCCTCCTGCATGCCCCCTACTGGGGATCGAGCCCACAATCCAGGCATGTGCCCTTGACTGGAATCAAACCTGAGACCTTTCAGTCCACAGGCCGACGTTCTATCCACTGAGCCAAACCAGCTAGGGCCTAACACATTACATTTTCATTATACAGTTGGAATGCAATTTCTGAGAGCAAGAATTTTTATGGGGGAGGGAGCCTGGGTGGGAAGTGATCAACCAAAGAATATATATATTAGAGACCCGATGCACGAAATTGGTGCAAGGGGCTCAGCCCTCTCAGCTGCAGTGGTTGCCTTGGACCTCGCAGCCCCATCTTCATACGGAAGGTCATTCGGAAGGTTGTTCAGCTGTCCAATCTAATTAGCATATTACACTTTTATTATTATAGATATCCCATGGACACAGACAATATGGTGGTGAAGGCCTGAAGCAGAGGGGGCAGGCTAGAAGGGGTCAGTGGAGGGAAAAAGGGACATATGTAATACTTTCAACAATAAAGATTTTTTTTAAAAGGAATTTTTAAAAATCCACACCAGTTATTCCTGTTCCCCAAAGGATTGAGATAACACCTACTTGAGTGTCCGAAGTTGACAGTCGGGATGGCTCAGAGCTTTACACAGAACCCTGTCAGAGGTATCGTCAAGGTCAGTGTTACAGAGTTCCAGTTCCCGGAGGGTCTCCCTGGTGTGGAGTAAACTGCACACATCTCTCCAGTGGACGAGGCTCCTTATTGTTCTACATGGAGGAAAAATGCAATTCTCCAGCAATTTAGAAGACAAGGAATTCACTGAGACATCTTTTGAGAGCCACTGCTAACCAACCCACACTTGGAGCCAGGGGGGAGGCAATAAAGTGTGGCCACATGTAAAACAACAACATCCATGTGGCAAGCCGGCACGGCCATGGCATACTCAGCCCCACGTTTGGCGCCTTATGTGCCGAGCCAGCTCAGCCAGGTTCTGTGAGCCTGAGACGGGGCGGTGAAGGATGGAGAAAAGACAGACAAGAGAATGAAAGCTGGGTCTGGGTAGGACGCTGTCCTCTCTGATGGAGAGCTAGCGACAGCGCCACGAACTACAAGCCGTGTCTTTATTTTATAGTCAGATTCCACGAGGCAAAGCAAGGGAGTGGTCCAGATGTTTACAACATTCTTGTGGGTTGCGATCCTACTCAATTACAGGCACCTGAACTCGATCAAGTCCACATCACTCAGGCATATGGGGCCACGTGTTTGGACCATACGTTCAAGCTTACAACTATAGCTGTTGGCTATAATTGTGCTGGGAGGGTTCTGCACTCCAAGCTGGGACTGGCACGTGGAAATGAGAGGACTGTGCACTCTCATTAGTCCGAGGCTTGAACCTGTTCAAACACTGTAGCTGCTCTCCACACATCCAGACCCACAAAAGGAATGGATGAGTCTGTAGACAGGCAAGGGACAGTCCTGAGTGCGGCGCTTTTGAGTGTGATGATGTTCACTATTAAGAAACACCAGTGATTGTTTAATGTGTTTTTACTGCTTTGAGAGAGAGGGAGGGAAAGAGAGAAAAACAATTGGCTGCCACCTGCGTGCCTCCTACTGAAGATCAAGGCCACATCCCAGGCATGTGCTCAGACCAGGAATCAATCAGCCCCCTCTCCATGCATGGGGCCATACTCCAACCATCTGAGTCACACTGGCCAGGGACCACCCTCTATTTTTTTTAACATATTTTTATTGATTTCAGAGAGGAAGGGAGAGGGAGAGAGAGACAGAAACATCAATCATGAGAGAGAATCACTGATCAGCTGCCTCCTGCATGCCCCACATTAGGGATCACGCCTGCAACCCAGGCATGTGCCCTGACCAGGAATTGAACCGTGACCTCCTGATTAGTAGATCAATGCTCAACCCTGGCTGGGCACCCACCCTCCTTTATATCCAAGCCACCACCAACCCTCACCTGAATTATTGCAGTAGCCTTCTACCTGGCCTCCTTGCTTTCACCCTCCCCCTTACCCCAAAGTCTGTTCTCACCACAGCAACAGTCTCATTCTATTTGTTTTCCACCTTTTCTGGCTAAAGCCAGTTATTACAGTGACCTACAAGGCCCTGTAATATCTGCACATTGCCCTGGCTGGCTTGGCTCAATGGATAGAGCATCGACCTGCGGACTGAAGGCCCATTATCTCTCTAACCTCATTTCCTACTATTCTCCACCCCTCCCCCCACATACACACTTCATTCCACACCAGCCTCCTTACTCTTTTCTGAACACCCTAGGCACACTCCCACATCAGGCCCTTTGTACTTGCTATTTCCTCTGTCTACAACACTTTTCCCCATCTCCCTGACTTAGTTCAGGTTTTTGGCCAAGTATTACTTTCCCCCTAATTATCTATAGTAAGCAGAATAATGCCCCACCCACAAAGGTCCATGTCCTTATCCCTGGAACCTATATCGATGATCACACTGGTATTGATGGTACATTTTTCATAGTCTATGCTATTAAGAACATCCTGAAGAAATTTATAAGGATTATTTCAGTTAATCCACACAGTAGGTCAGAAGAACTTAGGTTAAGCCAGTGGTTATCAACGAGGGGCGATTTGGGATATTTGGTAATGTCCAAAGCCTTTTTTTTTTTAAATGGTCACAACTAGGGGAGCCAGTTCTACTGGTGTCTCATGGGTAAAAGTCAGAGATACTATGAAACTGCTTACATTGCCCTGGCTGGTTTGGTTCAATGGATAGAGCGTCGACCTGCGGACTGAAGGGTCCCAGGTTCGATTCCAGCCAAGGGCACATGTCTGAGTTGTGGGCTCGATCCTCAGTGGGGGGCCTGCAGGAGGCAGCCGATCAATGATTCTCTCTCATCATTGATGTTTCTATCTTTCTCTCTCCCTTCCTCTCTAAAATCAATAAAATATATTTTAAAAAAGTAACTGTTTACAAGTCACAGGACAGCAAACAATTGATGGCCCCAGATGTCAATGAGGCTGATATTCAACCCAGAAACCCTCATGTAAACTGCAGCTGAGAGATTGTAAAAAGTCACCAGTCATTAGAGATGACTGTATTACCTTTAGTTTCAGCCCCGGGATGGTCAGCAAGCACTAGAGTTATGGGCAGGTCTTAGAAATACAGGAAATAACAAAATGAAAGAAGGTGAAGCCAAAGACCCTATAGCAGTGGTTGGCAAACTGCGGTTCACGAGCAACATGGGGCTCTTTGGACCCTTGAATGTGGCTCTTCCACAAAATACCACGTGTGAATGCGCATGTCTAGTGCGATTGAAACTTTGTGGCCCATGAGCAGAAGTCGGTATTTTGTGGAAGAGCCACACTCAAGGGGCCAAAGAGCCGCATGTGGCTCGCGAGCCACAGTTTGCTGACCACTGCCCTATAGGCATCACCCATAGACAGACAACAGTGTGGGGATGGCCAGAGGGAAGAGGGGGGTCCAAGGTTGGGTAGGGGGGCACAGGGAGGAAATGGGGGCCTCTGTAATCGTATCAACAATAACAACAAAAGGAACAAATTTTAAGACTCACCTAGGAGTTGGTTGCTCATTAAACCTCTTTTCAAAGATGTTTTGAATACTCAACTTAAGTTTCTGTAGACGCTGGCAGTACCCCAGACAGTAGGATGAAACCATCAGATCCCGATGGTCTCTAACATAAATATTCGCTTCTGAAAAGGAGTCCATGATCCGTTTCACATATTCTTCCTCCTGGTTCTCAAAGAGACCATGAAACATAGGTGTGTGGTGCCCAATGGCTTTCAAATTATCACCAAAACACCTCATTTCCGTGAGGAGGTACTGGCTGACATAGTCTGTCAGGAGACGGCAGCCGAGGGCCGCCTCGAAAGTTTTCCTCCTCTCCTTGTTAAGAAGACCGAACAAGGAAGCAATGACGGGACTGAAATCATCGTATAGTTCCCGTTTCCCTTTACACCTCCCCCAGGCCGAGGGGATCCCGTGCTCAGCCAGCGGCAGCATGAACGCAACGGCTGCACAGAACTCCTGGACTTTCGAGTGTATGAATCTGTAACGGCCTTTCAGGTGGCTGCTGGGCCAGAGAATCTCCAGGGTCTGCAACGTGGAGACATCCGCCTGGGTGAACCCCACACTCCTGAGGTCCTCCTCGGTGAAGTGCAATGTGTTATGGAGCAACCCTTCCAGTGCCAGTGAGCAGAGACTTTGCAGGGGGACCACGGGCCGCTGGTCGGCAGCCTGGGCGGTCAGCGTGTCCGCCAGAAAATGAGTGTAGATGTCGGTGAGCGTTTGGCACGAGCGTTTCAAATCAGCCCCCTGGTTCATTTGCCGCTGCAGGGCTACGCAAGTGACCCAGCAGAGGATGGGGGCTTGGCACAGGTGCAAGAAGAGCTCATTCCTCTGTACCAGCTGGAAGGCCGCCTCAGCCCTCTGACCGTCCCTGAAGAATAAGGTGAAATACTTGTGCCTCTTTTCACGGGAGAATGACAGAGTCATGAGCATGTCGGTCTTCTTCATGAGCGTCCAGGTGACAGCCTGGCCTTGGGGCCTGGACGTGATGAGGAAGCGGCAGCCCGGGGCCAGCTTTCTGGTCAGCAAACTGGCCACGAGGACGGGCGTGGACACCTGCTGCCTGCCGTCGGTGCACAGAGCCTGCGGGCTTATGCGGAACGTGAGTTCCATGTCATCCAAGTCCTCAAGGATAAACAGGATCTTCTGGGGCTCGGAGAGGATGTCGGCGACGGGAGCCCGGCCCTCGGGCCAGTCCTTGGAGATCAGCGCCACCAAGCTTCCAGAGGTCATCTGGTTGATGTCGTGAGAAGAGAGGTGAATCACGTAAGAGAACACATCCTCCCAGATGTTGCCATTGGCCCACTCAAACAGCGCCCCTCTTAGAACCATCGTTTTCCCAGATGCCTCCTGTCCTATCAGAAACACATTCAGGGCCTTGGCAGCCTCCGGACTCACATGACGAAAGACAAAATCAAATTTGTCGACAAGTTCTAGGATCATGTCCTGACAGAATATGTCATGGATACGGTTATGAAGGCATCTTTCCCCCTGGAGCTTTTTCTTGATGAGCATCTTGTGTGCTTCTTTGTTCCCTGAGTCAGTGAGTACCGGGCAGAGAAATGCAGAACAGAGATGAAAGTTCAAGAGACACACACACACATGACCACACAAAAACACCCATTTCACCCAGTGTCTCTCCTTCCTAGCATTCATCACAAACACAATGACAAGATATTCACTATCAGGAACAAATAAAGAAAAGTGGGACAGCCCACACTGGTTTAGGGCTCAGTGGATAGAGCATCGGCCCACAGACTGAAGGGTCCCAGGTTCAGTTCTGGTCATGAGCACGTGCCTCAGTTGCCAGCTCAATCCCTGGCCACCAACCAATCGATGTGTCTCTTTCACATCAATGTTTCTCTCTCTGTGTCTCCTACTCCCTTCCACTCTCTAAAAATCAATAGAAAAATATCCTTGGGCGAGGATTAACAAATAAAAAAAGAAAAAGAAAAAGAAAAAGAAGAAATGTGAAGATTCAGAGTCCTTCAGGAAGGAAATGTTATGAAAAAGGAAAACAACCCAAAACATGTTTTCCTATGATTTCTCCAGAAATATTCATGCCAGAAGATATGGAAGCAAGTTCTATAATACTATAAGGAGTGGCCGAAGAGCAGTATGTCCATACAGATGTCCAACAGACACATGAAAAGATGTTCAGTGTCACTTATCAGAGAAATGCACATCAAGACCACAAAATGCACATCAATATCACCTCATACCAGTCAGGATGGTATCATCAATAAATCCACAAGCACACATTGGTGAGGAAGTGGACAAATTGGAACCCTCAAGCAGTGTGGATGGGATTGCTAATTAGTGCAGCTACTATGGAAAACAACAGTATGGAGTGTTCCCAAAAAAATTAATAGAACTACCTTATGACCCAGTCATCTCACATCTGGCCATTTGTCCAAAGAAATCCAAAACACGAATTGGAAACACTGCAATGAACATAGGGGTGGATAGCATGTCCGCAGTGCTAAACCCAAACCCTGCCCATAAAACGATTTTGCTTGAATTGCAATCCACTTTTTCATTTGAGAGATTTTGTCAACAATTAAGTGTTGAAAGACGCAACAAACGTTACCAATCTCCTATTTTACGTCTCACATCAGAAGGTGTGGTAAACACGGGGACCACATTATTATGCTAAAAAAAATCAGCAACAATTTAGTAGTGGATGCCCAATCACTTATTTGGGGCTAAGACCAGAGAGGATCTGAAATATTTCTTCCATAAGATGAATTGTAACTGTCTGGAGGGGATCAAGGGATGGTAGTTAACCTGAAGACATGTTTGGTCTAGACATGGTGACTCCTTTGCAGCCATGAGTCACCTGACTTTCCCTCTAAATATTTTGAGTCTTTCCAGATGGATGGAGAACATATAAGGAATGGGAAAAAATATGAGAAAAGACCCTGGCATTTAGTCAGCTATGTTTGGCTTAGATTCTCAGCTCTGGGGCACTTTGAACTAGATCCATGATCTTGGTAATTTCTCTTAGCCTCTCATACACTCATTTCTTACCACTGGGGTATACAATTACATCCACTTAAGAGTTGTTTGGTAATGACTGAGGCAGCCCATGAACATGATATGCTTAGCAGAGTACCTAGTATGTTAATTCTCCATAATCTTTGCACACAGCCCCTCAGATTTCTTTGGCCAAATCTCACAGTTCTATCCCAAAGCATCATGCTTGCAATCTCCTCTAAGTACAGACAGCACTGTAAAAGGGGGGGGGGTTGTTTTCTTTTTTAATTTTAGAGGCAGAGTAAGGGAGAAGGAGAGAGATAGAAACATCGATGAGAGAGAAGCATCAACATCAATTGGCTGCTTCCTCTATGCCCCCTGCTGGGGATCAAGCCCACAACCCGGGCATGTGCCATGACCAGGAATTAAACTATTCACTTTGTGATGCATGGGTTGATGCTCAACCACTGATCCACACCAGCCAGGCTACAGACAGCACTTTCTTTGGGTAGGTCTAACCCTTCATCCAGCTCCTTTCATTAAGTCAGTCGGCATGAGGGAAGAAAATATGGGTAGAAGCAGAAAGTCATGAGGTGGGGCAAGACCCACACCCAAGCCATCACTGGTCCTCTTTGGAGGAATGGAGACATCACTCTATCAAAACGACCAGCCTTCCTAAACACTGCCCCTCCCTCCCCCACCCACGACTCACGGTTCCGCCTAGCGTTGATCTTCTCGCAGAGGTCTTTCCGTGGGATCTTGTGGAAGATGTTGTACATTAAATTCCAGAGGTGCTGAGCCTCGTAAAACCTTGTCAACTGGTTGGCCAGGTCTGGATTTTCTTCGCTTAGCTCGAGCCTGGGGATGGGTGGGAGTCCAATCTCCATGCATTCTTGTCCCAGCTGGTTCCTCAGACTGTGACATTCCTTTCTGCTGAGCTTCTCTAAATACCACAGCAGGTCAGAGTCAGAAGAATCGGATTCTTCCATCTTGTGTCTCTAGCAAGAATCTTGAGGATCAAAGAAGATGGGGTCTAGAAAACCAAGAGGGAATCAGAGAATCATTCCACAGGGGCACCCGTTCTTTTGAAGTGGACAGAGTAAAAAACAAAAACAAGGCAAAAACAGCGCTTGTGGCCTAATAGGAGGTACTTTTTGATAGTCTATTAAACAAGGAGATCTCAAGGCTTTCTTTCTGGGGCAATGACCTTAGCAATTGACCTTCGAAGATGTCTGAGTTAAAGATAAAAGTGGGCCCTAGCTGGTTTTGCTCAGTGGATAGAGCGTCAGTCTGAGGATTGAAGGGTCCCAGGTTTGATTCTGGTCAAGGGCACATGCCTGAGTTGTGGGCTTGATCCCCAGTGGGGGACGTGCAGGAGGCAGCCAATCAATGATTCTCTCTCATCATTGATGTTTCTGTCTCTCTTTCCCTCTCCCTTCCTCTTTGAAATCAACAAAGATGTATTTTTTAAAAGATAAAAATGGGATATCAGTTGTGTTAAAAGGCAACATTCTTATAGCCTCGGCTGGGTGGCTCAGTTGGTTGGAGCATGGTCCTGGACACCAAAAGGTGGTGGGTTTGATTCCTGGCCAAGGGCACCTCCCAGGCCCACAGTTTGGGTGTATGCAGGAGGCAACCAATAGATGTGTCTCCTACATTGATGTCTCTCTCTTCTCTCCCCTGCTACCACTCCCTCCTCCCTCCCTTCCACTCTCTCTAAAAACCAATGGGGAAAAATATCCTCAGGTGAGGACTGAAAAACAACAACCTGTTAAAACAAACGAAGTGGAGACAAGACTCATGGATGCACAGAACAGACTGACATCTGTCAGAGAGGAGGGTGTTGGGGGCTAGGTGAAAGGTTGAAGGCATTGAACAAAGGGAAAAAGAAGAAAGACTCATGACACAGACAACAGTATGGTGACTGCCAGAGGGAAAGGGGAGGTGGGGGCAGGTAGAAGAGGGTAAAGGAGGACAAATGGCGATGGAAGGAGACTCGACTTGGGGTGGTGAACACACAATACAATCTACAGAGGACGTGTTGTAGAATTGTCCACCTGAAACCTGTACGATTTTATTAACCAATGCCACCCCGTAAACTCAATAAAAAAGAAAAACAAACAAACAAGCAAACAAAAAGAATGCAAAATGGAGAGCAGACTGGAGAATTCTGAGCAGATGAAGTCAGTTAAGCCACACCAGCATAAGCAAACCTGGCTCATTTCACAAACATGAGCACGAGCTATTTCTCGCAAATGCCTACGAGAACCCTGCAAGGAGCTTCAAGCCGGCTTCCTGAGGACGACAGGAGGTCATTGCCTTTCACCAAAGCCCCTGCTACCTGGAAACCCTGCTGTAAAAGGCAAGGATTGTGAAGGGTGAACAGTTTCCTCGTTCTCACTCCATGAGCCCCCGGAACGTCAATGCCTCCAAGCCTCGCCTCGGGGTGGATTTGAAATCTCCCAGTTTGTGAAATGTTCCCGTAGGCCCCATAAACACTGACTGAATGCTCTTACTAACCTGGTGGTTTAAATTGGGCTGTTTTGGGATTATTAATTTTTTTTGAGAGGCCCAATGCCCAGAAATACCAGACCTGTTAAGCTAGAAACTTTAAAAGTTGGACTCAGACAACACTGTGGTTCTTTTTTTTTTTAAAAAAAATATATTTTATTGATTTTTTACAGAGAGGAAGGGGGAGGGATAGAGGGTTAGAAACATCGATGAGAGAGAAACATCGATCAGCTGCCTCCTGCACATCCCCCAATGGGGAAGTGCCCGCAACCCAGGTACATGCCCCTGACTGGAATCGAACCTGGGACCTTTCAGTCCGCAGGCCGACGCTCCATCCACTGAGCCAAACCGGCTTCAGCAACACTCCACAGTGTGTGTTTTTATTACAATTGACACCCAATATTATATTAGTTTCTGGTGTAAAGCATGGCGAGTAGACATTTATATAACTTACAAAGTCATCCCTGAGTAGGTCTACTACCCAGCATCCATAGTTGTTGCAATATCATTGGCTACATTCCCTGTGCTGTACTTTACATCTCGTGACTATTTTGTAACCACCAATTTGTGCTTCTTAATCCCTTCACCTTTTTGCCCAGCTCCCCGAACCCCCTCCCCTCTGGCGACCGTCAGTCTGCCCTCTGTGTCTTTGAGTCTGTTTCTGTTTTGTTAGAATTCCCCCAGAAAACTTCAAGGAACAGCCAAACTCAAGAGCCAGTGCCTTTGAGCCTGAGTGAGCATCCCTGGAGACATGGAATGCCAAACCTGACCATTGAAAACATCCCAGCCCTCTTGAACTGGTCCCACACCAAAGGGAAGGTGGTGGCCAGCTAAGGCCACAAAGATGAATTTCTGGTTAAGAGAAACAGCACACCCGAAAAAAAGGAAGGGAGGGAGGGAGGAAGGAAGGAAAGGAGGGAGTCAGGGAGGAAGGGAGAGAGGAAGGGAAGAAGGAAGGAAGGAAGGAAAGGAGGGAGTCAGGGAGGAAGGGAGAGAGGAAGGGAAGAAGGAAAGAAGAAAGAAAAGAGGGAGGGAGAAAGGGAGGGAGAGAGGGAGCGAGAGGGAGAGGGAGAGGGAAGGAAAGAAGGAAGGAAGGAAACTGGAGAACTTCAACAATATAAAGAAAAGGGTTTTTTAAGTCAAAAGAAGCCAACTGGCAAGGAAGGGAACTCACCAACTCTGACACCACGTCTCGTCTCGGGGGCCAGTTCCTCAGCCACGCAAGCCAGGAAGGAGAAGCGAAAAACTGAGTGCACTCAAAGCTTCCTTTTCCTTTTTTATTGGCTGAGGTGGGTTCTCGATGACCAGGTTCACCGGGGAAGGGAGACATTGCTTCACCTGGGCTTCGGGGCTCACCTGTCTTTCTCCAGCTTCTTCCTTCTCCTTCCTCTCCTTCCTTCTACTCCCTTCTCCTTCCTTCTCCTTCCTCTCCTTCATTCTACTTCCTTCTCCTCCCTTCTCATCCCTTCTCCTTCCTTCTCCTTCCTTCTCATCCCTTCTCCTTCCTTCTCGGTCTCCAATGACTCCACGGTGGTCCACACCCAAGTGGTGATATCGGAGCTCTTGGGGCACCCAGCTGAGAACCCTCCAACCATTGATTTGGGCTGTGCTGAGGGAAAGAACTTCAGGTAACCATCCATACCAGCAACCACGTAAGAGGAAAACTCTGGTCGGGCTACATCGGGATCTGACGAGGAGCCTGTCAACAGGGGGATGAGGTAAGGATCGGAATGGATGCTATCAGAAGACACAGGCCTCACACAGGTGATAGGTGTCGTGGAGGCACTCCTCAGCCCCAAACCCACTCACCTGGAACCTTTAAAGATGGCTGGGTAGCTCAGTTGGTTGGAGCATCTCCCCATATGCCAAGGTTGCAGGTTCCATCTCTGTTCAGGGCACATACAAGAATCAACCAATGAATGCATTGAGTGGAATAGCAAATCGGAGTTTCTGTCTCTCTCTTCTGCTATCTCTCCCTCAAAAAATATCAATAAAACATATCCATGGGTGGGCATTTAAAAAAATAGGGGAAAAAAACCATAAAACCTCATAATTAATGAAAAATTATGAAAGGCCCAGCTGGTGTGGCTAAGTGGTTGAGCATCCCCCATGAACCTGGAGGTCATGGTTCAATTCCTGGTTAGGGCACATGCCTAGGTTGTGGGCTTGATCCCCAAAATGGGGCATGCAAGAGGCAGCCAATCGATGATTCTCTCTCATCATTGATATTTCTCTCTCTCTCTCTCTCTCTCTCTCTCTCTCTCTCTCTGAAATCAATGAAAAAAACATATTTTTTAAATGTTGAAAGAATACCCTTTAAGATACAAGACAGTCATGCCCTCTGTCACTAATCCTACTTCAACGTAATTCTCAAAGTATAGCCAGTTCAGTGGACGAGACGATGGATCTGAAAGAAAGAAGCAGAATGGATAAACTGTGATATATTTATACATGTTATACTGTAAGGCAGGAAAAAAAATAAGTGGTTGCACACACAGATTTAACTCTGCTGCATCTCAAGAACAAACAGTGAGCGAAAGAAAAAGTCTTAGAAGGATCTTTTCATTATAAAATTCAAATCAGGGAAAACTAAATATATCTCTTAGGGGAACATTTATCAGTGGGGAAAATATAAAGTCGGGGGGGAGGATAATTAACATAAAATTCACTTCATTTGGCAAATATTGAGTGTGGAGAGGGCATGCAGCTGGGGCTGGGTAGGCAGAGCCGGCAAAGGACCTAATAATGTCTATTTCTTCTTAAACTTAAACATTTTGGGGTGACGTTGGTTAATACGATTATACAGGTTTCAGGTGTACATCGTCTATATTTTGCATTGTGTGCTCATCATCCCAAGTCTTGTCTCCTTCCATCACCATACCTTTGACATGCGCCCTACATGCCTATTTCTTAACGTAGGTTCTGGACCAGAGATCTTGGTGTTCTGACTGTGGCCATTCCCTAAGTTTTCCACTATGTTGTCTTCATTTCTATATATCATATTTCACAACCTCACCCCACCCCCTGACTAACAGTCCTTAGTTCACAGGATTCTTGTGAAGAAGGAGCAAAATTATAATGAGTATAGTTCGCAGCACATTGAAGTTCTCAGAGCACATCAGAGGTGACTGCGGTGAGTACAGGGAAGGCCAAGGCAGAGTGAAAACCACACCTGAAGGCGCTGACTGGGTAGCTCAGTTGGTTAGAGAGCCATCCAGATACACCAAGGTTGTGGGTTCAGTCCCTGGTCAGGACAGATATAAGAATTAACTAATTGAATGCATCAATAAGTGGAGCAACCAATATCTATCTATCTCTCTCTCTCACCAAACAATAAATTTAAAAAATTCTTAAAGAAAGAAAACCACGCCTGAAGCATGTGAAACACATGAGGTGAGTCCTGCTGTACATACTCAGAATCATTGGGTGCCTTTTCTGTGTGACAGAAGAATGGCCCTGGCACAATAACATTCTCATGGAGCTTCAGAGGTGGGAAGGAGCCAATCATTTAGACGAATTTCATAATTATTTAGAATCTATAGGTCGCGACCCCTTTAGCAGACGAACGACCCTTTCACAGGGGTCACCTAAGACCATCCTGCATATCAGATATTTACATTATTATTCATAACAGTAGCAAATAATTTTATGGTTGGGTCACAACATGAGGAACTGTATTTAAAGGGCCAGAAGGTTGAGAACCACTGAGAAGAGAGTCATCCCTGTTGCCTAAATTAGCCAGTTTGGAGAGACCAGAAGGAACTTTCTCACAACCGGAAGCCTTGGGACTCCACAATCAGAATCTTGGTTTGAAATATCTATCCTGGTAGGAAACCAGGAACAAAGAGCTAGACCACACCCAAGGTGGGGATATTAAAAAAAAAAAAAAAAAAAAAAATTTGTTTCACCTATTCTTAGGCCTGGTCATCACCCTTGAGCCAATGGGAGGAGAGCAATTCACTGGCCAATCATATGGCTCCGTAGCCTATTTCTTCCCAGTCCCAGCCGCCACTCATTAAGGACCCACCAGGAAGACCTGGAGTGGTGAGTCAGCGGAGAGACTGCCCTGCAGTCTCTCTTTTATCTGCTTTGTCACTGCAAGTCTTTGCGTTCTCCCCCTTTGTCCTGCCTCTTTTCTTGACCACCCAGACAGCAGTCCTTGTGACCTTAACCATGGCCCTGGATTTTGACCCTTTAACACGTGAAATTTCAGTTGAAAGACCCCTGCCATGACGGTGTTCACCCTCTATTGGGACGCTCTATTCAAGTACCATAGCTCGGCCCTGGCCCAGTAGCTCAGTTGGTTAGAGCATTGTCCCAATACCCTAAGGTTGCCGGTTCTATCCCCGGTCAGGGCCCATACAAGAATCAACCAGTGAACACATAAATAAGTGGAACAACAAATTGAGATCTCTCTCTTTCTAAGATCAATTTTTTAAAAAATTAAATAGCCCTGGCCAGAGGGCTCAGTTTGTTGGAGCATGGTTTCATGTACCAAAAGGTGATGGGTTTGATTCCCAGTTAGGGCACACACCTAGATTTTGGGTTCCATCCATCCCAGTTGGGTATGTACTAGAGGCAATTGATTGATGTTTCTTTCTCACATGGATCTCTCTCTCTCTCTCCCTCTCTCTCTCTCTCTCTCTCTCTCTCTCTCTGTCTTCCTCTCTCTCTAAAAAATCTCAGGTGAGGATAAAAAAAATTATTTTTCCCCCCATGCTTGTGTCCAAGACCTGACACTGAGAGCCACCATCAGGCGGTCAGTGTGTTGGCAGTGGGGCTGCTGTAGCACTGGAATGGAACCCGTTAGCCACAGCCCAGCCAACAGGTCATGAACAGTGCTTTAAAAATTTTTTTTTAATAACATAAAGTGCCATGCTCCAACACTGGCCCAGCCAGGCTCCTCCTACTCCACTTAACTGACTTTTTTTCTACTCTAACCTGGTAGACCAGATGAACTGTGTGTGTGCCTGTACGTTCCTTATTAGCTCAGCCTACAACCAGTGGGAAGAGTGGGGGGTCTCGAATACACAGGAAGACATTCATGCACAAAAGGCATCATGAGGATGGGAGAACTTGGAGCTTAGGGCTGAGTTTTCTTTTTTAAATTAGATTCATACCTGTTGAGACAAGCAGGAGAACAGAGATGAGGTCCAGAGAATAATGTGGATAATTTGGAACTGCTCTGAATTTTACACAGGTTTCATTTAGTCCTCGTTCCTGGAATTCTCTCTCTCTCTGAAGACTGTGATCTCTGTCCGGGTCAAGATGGCATCATCTTTCTTTTCTGAGTTTGGCCTTCTGTGGTACCTGAAGGAGCTCAGCAGGAACGAGTTTAACATTTTTAAGGAGAAGCTCAAGCAAGAAACTCTGCACCTGGGACTCCAGCAGATCCCCTGGGCTAATGTGAAGAAGGCAACCCGGGAAGTCCTGGCAACCCTGCTGGTCAAGCATTATAAGGAAACACAAGCCTGGGATGTGACCTTCACCATCTTCCAGAAGATCAACCGGGAGGACCTCTGCCAGAAGGCCAAGAAGGAGTGTACAGGTGAGGGAGTCTGGGGTTGGAGCATGGGGACAAGGCTTCTCATCTCAAGGATCCTGACATAATTTTGATAAATGATCTCCATCTATCATCTCCATCTAACGCTCTCTACAGCAGACTCAGCAAGTACTAGGGGATCGTGTCATCCTTGTCCACAGAAGACAGTGGTTCCATGTGGTAAATGTGGTTGGGTGCCATGTCTTCACCTGAATTGCACGCCTGAGTTACCGATAATTTTGTTATTTTTATTTATTTATTTTTAATTCTCACTCGAGGATATTTTTTCCATTGCTTTTTTTTATTAGTATTGATTTCAGAAAGGAAGAGAGAGGGAGAGAGAGATGGAAACATCAAAAATGAGAAAGAATCATTGATCAGCTGCCTCCTGCATGACCCACACTGGGAATCGAGCCCACAACCCGGACATGTGCCCTCGACTGGAATCGAACCTGGGACCCTTCAGTCCCCAGTCCAACGCTCTATCCACTAAGCCAAATCTGCTAGGGCTCCATTGCTTTTTAGAGAGAGTGGAAGGGGGATGGAAGGGAGAGAGAGAAACATCAATTGGTTGCCTCTCACACACACCCTGACCAGGGCCAGGGCTCGAACCTGCAACCCAGGTACGTTCCCTTGACCAGGAATTGAACCTGAGACCCTTCAGTGCATGGGCTGACACTCTAACCACTGCTCCCACCAACCAGGGCTGGGTTACTGATTATTTATCCTTGCATCCAAGCCAGAAACTCTAAGGTGAAGTTGTATCACAACAACTACGAACTTTACAGTTGAGCAAAAATCATAGTTAACATATTTTGTGGATCACACACTGAGCTAAGGTTAACTTGGTGTCATTGTGTAGTTATCCAAAGCAGCTATGGAATGCCAGTATTGAAGAAGATTTCT
Organism: Myotis myotis; assembly: GCF_014108235.1. Lineage (NCBI taxonomy): Eukaryota > Metazoa > Chordata > Mammalia > Chiroptera > Vespertilionidae > Myotis > Myotis myotis. Next base: position 841,279 of record NW_023416349.1, on the reverse strand, counting down.
AAGTCACTGTCCTGTATGGATGCATTTTAATCTTTAACAAGCAAATGTTCATGTCAGAGGAGCTATGGCCTACATGCGATATAGCCTTAAGGGCCAATTTTTTAAAAGGGAAGATTGTATTTTGTTCTATCAAGAGTGGCTCAGTTGGTTGAAGCATCATACAGTACACCAAAAGGTTGTGGGTTTGATCCCTGGTCAGGGCACGCATGGGAGGCAACAGATCTATGTTTCTCTCCGACTCTGCACCCCCTTCCTCTCTCTCTCAAAATCAACAGTCATATTCTGGGCTAAGGATTATATTGAAAAAAGATTTGACCATTTTTTCAACATGATAGCCCCAATAGTAACACCTGCCATGCTCTCTGATCACCATGACGACCATCGGCGTTTGTGTATGGATCATGTTCACATAGAATGCAATTTTCTCAGCAGCTACATTATATCCTCACAGTAGCCCTATTGGAGCATTTAAATATTGGAATGCAGCCCAGCTAGTGCTGCTCAGTGGTTGAGCATCAACCTATGAACCAGGAGGTCATGGTTCAATTCCCAGTCAGGGCACATGCCCCAGTTGCAGGCTCGATCCCCAGGGTGGGGCATGCAGGAGGCAGCCAACTGATGATGCTCTCTCATCATTGATGATGTTTCTATCTCTTCCTTCCTCTCTCTCTCTCTCTCAAATAAAACAAGAAGTTTAAAAAATATTGGAATGCATGCCATCTTGCTATAATAACAGTTGGGATATTATGTTGACTTTTCTATTGTGGTACCTGAATAGTTGCACACAATACTACAATAGTTTCAGGTAGTGGCAAAGCAGCTGTAGACAACATATAAGCAAAGAGCATGACTGAGTCCCAGGGACTTTTTTTTTTTACAACACAGACTGTTGACCAGCTCTGGCGGTGGGCCACAGTTTTTTCAGATCCCTGAGAAGACGCAGTGAGAGGGAAAAATGGCAGGGCCAATGCCAACGTCTGTACTGGGGTTTTCACTCGAACATGTGTGTTTTGTCTTATTTTCTCGGGCTCACGGACTCAGGATACACGAAGACGTATCGCGCTCATGTCAAGGAGAAATTCAGCGAGGCGTGGTTCCGAGACCCTGTCATGCATTGTTATGGGCACGTTGACAAGGAGCTCACCCAGAAAGAGCGCAAATGCCTGGAGTTTCTTTTTGCTCCCAAGGAGCCCAGGAGACGCACGGGGATCCTTACAGGGGCTCAGGGGGTCGGGAAGACCACTTTCCTGGCAAAGCTGATGCTGGCCTGGGCAGAGGACAAGCTCTACCAGCAGAAGTTCTCCTACATATTCTACCTCTGCTGCCGGGAGGTGAGGCAGGTGACCGCGACCAGCTTGGCCGCCTTGATCTGTAGAGACTGGTCCGACTCCCTCGCCCCCATTGCGGAGATCACCTCCGAACCAGAGAGGCTCTTGTTCATCCTCGATGGCTTTGAAGAGCTGATGTATGACTTGAATGAGCCCGAGTCGGATCTGTGCAGCGATTGGATGGCTCAGCGGCCCGTCCAGGTGGTCCTGAGCAGCCTGCTGAGGAAGAAGATGCTCCCGGAGTCCTCCCTGCTCGTGGCCACGGTGCCTGGGTACACACGGTTCATCAAGGACAGGCTGGGGCACCCAAGGATCCAAAGGCTCCTGGGATTCACGGAGGACGAGATGCTGCTGAGTTTCAGCTGCATGTTCCGGAAGGGGTGGAGAGGCGTCAAAGCCTTCCATTTCATCAGAAGCAACAAGCAGCTGTTTTCCATGTGCCAGATCCCCGTCCTGTGCTGGGCCGCGTGCACTTGTCTGAAGCAGGAGATGGAACGAGGGAAAGACCTGGCGATGACCTGCCGGCGGACCATCTCGTTGTATTCCTCGTTTGTCTTGAACCTGTTCACGCCCAAGGGGGCTCGCTGTCCGGATGAGCAAAGCCTAGTCCGGCTGAAGGGCTTGTGTTCCCTGGCTGCCGAGGGCATGTGGAGCAACACGTTTGTGTTCGGGGAGGAGGATCTCCGGAGAAACGGGTTGGCAGACTCTGACATCCCTGCACTGCTGGACATCAAGGCCCTTCGCAAGGGCGGGGGCACCAGGAACGCTTCCTACACGTTCCTCCACTTATGCATCCAGGAGGTCTGCGCCGCCCTGTTCTACTTCATCAAGAACCACACCGACCACCCGATCCCAGCGGTGGGCTGTGCCGAGGCTGTGCTGGCGACCCATTCGAAGAGAACCAAAGCCCAGTGGATCTTTCTGCCATCTTTCCTGTTTGGCCTTTTGAACGAAAAGGAACAGCGGAAGCTGGGTGCCTTCTTTGGCGCCCACCTGTGCCAGGAGGAGGTACGGCAGGCAGTTGAGCAGCACCTACGGGGCGTCAGTGAGAGTGAGCGCCTTCGGGGGCAGCTGAATTTCCTGACGTTGTGTTACTGTCTGTTCGAGATGGAGGACGAGGCCTTCGTGCGGTGGGCGGTGGACCTGTTCCAAGAGGTGTCCTTTTTGATCACCGACCCGACAGACTTGATGGTCCTTGCCTACTGCTTGACACGCTGTTCGGCCTTGAGGAAACTTGACTTTTCCATCCAAAATGTCTTCGTAGACACCTCCATGTGAGTCCATTCAGTGACTTTCTTTCTGTTGCCTTTTTAGCATCTGTCTGTATTCCCGAGTGGGTTTCGCTCCCGGCATTTTTCATAGAAGATTGGGGTTGGGGACCTCACCTTTTTCTGTCAAACAGACCTCAGCTCACATCCTGGCTGCACTCCTTAGGAAACAGGCGACCTTGTCCGCAAGGTGGTCTTTCTCTGTTGAAGTTGCCTCGTTGTAAAAAGGGCAACAATGTGAACTGCCGTATTGGGAGGTGCTAGGAAGACCGAATAGGACAGGCTGTGCAGTGTCTTCCTACACATTCTCGAGTATTTGCTGATAGGTCCTCAAATTAATTCTCATACCGTTTCCATAGGACCACACTCTTTCTTGACTTCCCAGCTAACAATTACCTTTTATTTATTTTTTTAAATATATTTTTATTTATTTCAGAGAGGAAGGGAGAGATAGAAACATCAATGATGACAGAGAATCATTGATTGGCTGCCTCCTGCATGCCTCCTACTGGGGATTGAGCCCACAACCCCGGTATGTGCCCTTGACTGGAATCAAACCTGGGACCCTTCAGTCCCCAGGTCGATGCTCTATCCACTGAGCCAAACCAGTTAGGGCGCAATTACCTTTTAAATGGATTTTGAACAATCTTCCAAATGTTAACTTACTTTAATAAAAAAAAATCATATAAGAGAGATTCTCTCCCTCCACTTTTTAAATTTATTTTTTATTGTTGATAGTATTACAGGTATTTCTCATTTTCCATTTTCCTCCCCTTCAACCTCCTCCTCCCAGCCCATACCTACTCCCCATGTCTTCACTACCCTATTGCCCATGTCCATGCATATAAGTATATAAGTTCTTTGATTTATCTCTTCTCATCCCCCGAGATAGGTGGCTCTTAATTATCATGTTACAAGCAAGGAAACTGAGGCAATGATATCTCGAAAGCTGTCCAAGTGAGGAAGTGGTCAAGGCTCAGTGTGAGCGTAGGTGTCTTGCTAGAGGTTCATTAACACCTATGCTTTACGGCTCCAGCTTTCCCTATCGAATTCCCGGCAGATACGCCAAAGTTCTTCAGTCTGGCACTATTGACATTTGGGGATGGGCGGACGGTGTTCTGTTCATTCTAGTATGTTGAGGAGCATCCCTGGTTTCTGCCCACTAGATTCCAGAAGCACCCCTCTCCCCAAGTGGGAGCAACCACAGATGTCCCCAGACATTGCCCAACAGCCCCTGGGGACAACATGGCCCCTGGTTGAGAATCATGAATATAGGATGAGCTGACCTGACCACGGGTGAGTCTGCTCTGAGTCAGATGCCCTGCGTCTGGGAAGATCACTTATGATGCTTCTATGTTATGAACGGCTTGGAGTGACTGCTGACCCGCGGAGAACTTTTCCTGTCTCATTCCTTCCAGGACAGGTTACCAGTTACTCTATTGGAATAACATCTGCTCCATGCTCACAGCAAATGAGAACCTTGGAGAACTCCGAGTGAGTGACAGTAACCTCCCCGGGCCGGCCCTCGTAACACTGAGCAATCATCTGAAGCACCCCAGGTGTCGCCTTCAGAAGCTTAAGTAAGTTGGAGGTCCGCCTGGACCTGAGTCTGCTGTGGAGATCAATGAATCTCACTTCTAGCTTTTGGGGCAACCTGGAGATTTACAGCCTAGAGCAGAGTCTCACATCCCATGTCTCTAGCTGTGTAGCCTCTACCCCTACTCACCACACTGAAATGGGCTGCTCAAGGTCACAAAGCTAACAGAGGGCAGGGCTGGGTTCTGAACTCGGAGCTGATTGCACAGAGCCCCTGCTGGTAGCTACTGTGTCTGCTCCTTCCTAAACGGCTTCAGGAGCATTGTGCCAACCCATATCTGAGGGCCAGTGGGGTGGCAGGCTTTGTACTGAATACCACAAAATGAAGGGAGCTTAGGAGTTATGGTCCTGACCTCCAGGAATATATGGTCACGTGTGGCTTGGTTGGTTTCTGTGTTCCCCACCATAAAATGTGTAGATCCTCTTCTGTGGGAGGTGGGTATGAAAGAAGCAAGTGAATCTGAGATTCTGGTGGTCTGGAAAGCCTTTCTAATCTAGGATTTTAGATTCTCCCCTGCCACGATGTGGAGAGTAAGGATTCCAGAGAGAGGAATATGCAAGAGTGATATTAGTCTGAGAATTGGTGTGGCAGCAATATCTAGGTGCCCCCCACCAAAGTGTGCTCCCCTTGCCCTAGCGTGCTGTTGTCTTTCAGCCAAAGGCTGAATAAAAGGGTAATATGCAAATCGACGGAATGGTAGAACAACCAGTCACTATGATACTCACTGACCACCAGGGGGCAGACACTCAATGCAGGAGCTGCCTCCTGGTGGTCAGTGCACTCCCACAGGGGGAGCACTGCTCAGCTAGAAGCTGGGCTGACAGCTGGCGAGCACAGCGGTGGTGGCGGCAGTCGGACATCCCCCGAGGGCTCCTGGACTGCAAAAGGTCACAGGCTGGACTGAGGGACCCCCCCCTTGCCCCCAAGTGCACAAATGTGCACTGGGCCTCTAGTATAAATATATTTTTATTGATTTCAGAGAGGAAGGGAGAGAGATAGAAACAGCAATAATGAGAGAGAATCACCTATCAGCTGGCTGTTACACACCCCCTATTGGGGATCAAGCCTGCAAACCCAGCATGTACTCTGAGCAGGAATTGAGCTGTCACCTTCTGGTTCATAGGTCACTGCTCTACCACTGAGCCACACTGGCTGGGTGAGAGCTATTGTCTTAAAGGAACCCTCCTCCCAAACAGTCAGTAACATCTTCATTGAATCATTGCATGAGGAAGAAAAGCAACTTTTTTTGTTAATTCGCTTACACTTGGGAGTTTGTAACAGTGGAAAATATTACATCACAGGTGAGAATAAGCAGGTGCTCAAGCTGTCTTCTCAGGTTTTGTTGAATAGAAACCTAACCAAGCCTTCTTTTTTTTCTGCAGGATGAATAACGTTTCCTTCTCCGCTGAAAGCTGGTTTTTCTTTGAGGTGTTCACTCAGAGCCCGGTTTTAAAACACCTGGATCTCAGTGACACAAGAATCTCCCATGATGACTTCAAGTTGCTGTGTAATGCTTTGAACAATCCCGCGTGCAACATAGAGAAGTTACTGTAGGTCTCCAAGCTCACCAGCCTCATACATTTTTCCTACCTGTCTACTTTCATCCTCTTTTCTATTCTTCATAGACAAGCTTACCTTTCCGTGAACTTGAGCGTTAAATAGGGGAGTTCAAGTTTCTAAATTGGTACAACCACTTTGGAAAACCATTTGCCTCTCTTTGGGTTCTGACATCTTGTGTAACCTAGCAATCTCACATTGAGGTGTACATCCAACAGAGCTGTATGCATAAGTTTGCCAAAAGATAGGACCTACAATATTCATGACGATGATTCATGATATCTGAAAAATGTAAATACCTACTAATAGTCAGTTAGGTAAGAAGGACTTGTATGCATGCATATAAGCATAACCAATGGACATAAGACACTAGGGGTAGGGGAGGCCAGGGGATTGTCAAGGGCGGGGGGGAAAAGGAGACATATGTAATACTTTTTGTAATACTTTAAGCAATAAAACAATAAAAAAAGAGAGAGACCTGTCGTTATAGACTCCCTTCCTGAGAGTGAACAATCTATAATGATAGCAACAAATTTGGATGAATCTCACAGGTCTCATGGATGGAAATGAGACACACTGAAGAGTACTAGTAAATATATCATATGATTTTATTTATATAAAGTTCACAGATGAGCAAGACCATGGTGTTAGAGGTGAGGATAAGTGACAGGGGTGATGGACATGATGTGTTTCTGGACCTGAATGCTAGTAATGCAGTTCTTTGCAATTCAGAACAATTCAGGGTGAACAAGTACATCCTAAGTGGGGTTCAGGAGTTGGAGGGGTGGAATTAGAGGAACAGCAAACATACCCAATACCTTGAAGAATAACACCTGATAGAGGTCAAGCAACTCAACATGGCCCCTGTGGCTGACCCACATGGATTTAGGAACAGGCAGAAGCCTTGTTGATCACGTGATGTCTTGGGGGCTTTTCATTGGGGAACTTGAAGCTGTGTATGAACAGTAACTTCATGTCTCAAGTCTAGAGAATCGGTGATGGGTTTCAGGGTGAGACTCAAGCACAGAAAACATGGGCTTCCTGACTCTGATGAAACTAGCCAGAGGGGTGAATTGGGGACATAGAAGCTGATGGGATCTGACATTTCCTCTTCCCCACAGGCTGGTGGGGTGTGGCCTCTTAGCGGATGATTGTGAAGGATTCAAGGAGGTCCTGATGAGGAACACAAAGCTGAAGATTCTGGACTTATCCTACAACTGCTTGGGCAATGGGCTGTCCCTCTTGTGTGAAGCCCTGTGCCTCCCAGCTTGTGCTCTGCAGGGCTTGGGGTAAGTGACTCTTGGGAGTGCCCACTGTTGAACACCATGGCCTACTGTCTAAAATCTATCCACTGATGGAGGCATCACTAGCTCGCAACCTCTGCTCCATATTTCGCTGTACCTTACAATTGTCCAAAGTAAACATGCATCCCTTGGAAAGCCACGAACTATCGTGGTATTGCGCTAAGCGAAATGAGTCAGGCAGCGAGAGACAAATACTATATGATTTCATGGGTATACGGGACCTAAAGAACAAAAATACACAAGCAGAACAGACTCGTAGATGCAGAGAATAAACGGATGGTTGCCAGAGGGGAGGGGGGTTGGGGGACTAGGTGATAAAGGTGGAGTGATTAAGAAGTACAAATTGGGCCCTGGCCAGGTGGCTTGGTTGGTTGGAGTGTTCTCCCATGCACTGAAAGATTGTGGGTTCAATTCTAGTCAGGGCATGTACAGGAGGCAACTGATTGATGTTTCTCTTTCACATCAATGTTTTTTTTTCTCTCTCTCTCTCCCTTCCTCACTCTAAAATCAATAAAAACATATCCCTGGTTGAGGATTTAAAATAAAATAAGAAGTACTATTGATATATATAAAACAGTCATGGGGATGTAAAGTATAGCCTGGGCAATATAGTCAATAATATTGTAATAACTATGCATGGTGCCAATTGGATACTAGATTTATTGTGGGTGATCACTTCCTAAGTTATATAAATGTCTAATCATGGAGTGTACTAGTACACCTGAAATGAATACAATATTGTATGTCAACTGTAATTGAAAAATAAAAAGGGGGGAGGAGTTGGAGACATCTGTAATACTGTCAACAATAAATTTTTAAATAATTACAGAGAAAGAATAACAGAATTGAAAAAGTTAATTCAATGCACATGACCAATCCATGAGGAAGCAGTATCTTGACCAAAGACAGAATCCAATGTAGAATGAGAATTAACTTCTACATGACTAGGTCAGCTTTATATTCTAATCTCTTTATCATGTAAGAGGCTAAAAAAGGGATGTATTTTCAGATAAGAGAGAAGTTCATATATATATACAGGGTGTCCCAAAAAGTGTACACACACCTTGAATGATTATAAAGCTAGTGTTTATTAATATACAGTTCATTTTTTAAATTTAAATGAATTGCCCTAGCTGGTTTGGCTCAGTGTATAGAGCATCAGCGCTCAAACTGAAGGGTCCCAAGTTCGATTCTGGTCAAGAGCTCATACCTTGGTTGCAGGCTCTATCCCCAGCCCTGGTCTGGGCGGATGCGGGAAGCAACCAATCGATGTCTTTCTCACACTAATGTTTCTCTCTGTGTCTCCCCACCTCCCTTCCACTCTCTCCAAAAATCAATGGGAAAATATCCTTGGGTGAGGATTAACAAAAAAAATTTAATGAATCTACAGAAATGAATAATTTTTTTTTGCCAGTGCCTGTTTTCAAACTGATGCCTGTTCTGGTCTAGGCATTGCTGATAACACAAAGCAATAGAATCACAAACATCAAGAATCTGTCGGTTTGGTTTTTGTGTATTGTCAACTGTTGCTGGTTTTGTACCATAAACTTTATCTTTTATGCTTCCCCATTAAAAAAAAAGTCCAGTGGCACTTTAGGGTACATTTTCTTTGTTCAAAGCTTAGTCTGGCTTCACCAATGATTTCAAATCAGTTAAACCTGAAAAGGATTGAAAATCACATGAGTTATCAGTGTTAAAGTGTGTATACATTTTTGGGGGGGACACCCTGTATAGGATGATAGGAATACTCTAAATATGGAGTCCTTTCTGCCGGGAGCCGGTCCATGCTTGCTGTTTCAAGGGACCTGGCATATATGGCATACTGTTCTTAATATGTTTGCTCACCTTCTTGGCACTATGTGTTTTAACCAAGGTCTCTGAGAAAGGTTGTTTCCCCAGGTAGGGATTTTCCCCTGAAGTTAGGGAGGGAATAAAACCTCTTAACTAAGTGCCAGGCGGGTAATTAATCACTTTAACTACGAACAATCGTGCTTAAGCTACATAATCTTTACTCCCTGGAATGAAGATAAGAAACGCCCTAACCTTTGTAATAGAGATTGATAGGATTGAATCAACTGGTATAAATACAGATACAACAAGACAGCAAGAGCCAGAACTTAGAACACAGAACTCAGAAGGCAGAACCTACACACAGAACTTAGAACACAGAACCTACACAGAACTAGAGACAGAAGAACTTCGCTGGAGAGAATATGGCAAAAGATCCTGGACTGAACCTGACTACAGAAACGGGCAAGAGAACCTGACTAGAACCTGGTGACTGAATCTGGCTGGAGAACCTGGACAGAACCTGGCTGGAGAACCTAGCGAGGGAACATGGCTACAGAACCTGGCTGGAGAACCTGGAGAACCTAGCAAAAGAACATGGACACAGAACCTGGCTGGAGATCCAAAGCAGAACCTCTCTGGAGATCCAGACCAGACCCTAGCAGGAGATCCTGGCTAGAGATCCTGGCTAGGCTGCTGATCAACTGAACACTGTCTCCGTGTCCTTCCTTCTTCGCCGACTCCGTCCACACCTTTGGGGACCCCTGGACCTGCTGGGGTTGGACCCCGGCATATGGCGCCCGAACAGGGACCCCTAGGTAAGCACCCTGCACTCGGGACGGATAGGACTCCACCGTAGGAAGAGGGTGGATAGTCTTCGTTGACTCCGTCCACACCTTTGGGAACTCCTGAAACAGGATTCCCCTAGGTAAGCTCCCCTCCCCATTGAGAACCCCCACACTCGGGACGGATAGGACTCCACCAGGGTACTGCAGACCCCCCTATAGAGGATAAGTAGGGTAAGAAGGTGGATAGTACAGAACTTAGATTGAGAAGATGTGCCATACTGAGTCCAAAGAAAGAAGACTCTGTATTGATCTTTAGATTAAGAAGATGTGCCATACTGAGTCTAAAGAAATAAGACTCTGTATTGATCTTTTAACACATATGCTTGCTAGCAGAGGAATTAAGGTTACTCCTAGTCAGACAGAACGTTTTATACAAGAAGTATGTCCATGCTTTTCTGAGGAAGGAAAGGTAAATGTAAAGGCATGGGAGGAGGTAGGCCCAAGGAGCCTTATCCTTAACCCCACTGCAGCCTTTCCACCCCAGGAAAGTGCAGGATTGGCAAAGCTCTCCCTGGGGTGATAGATCAGGACTCAGGTAATAGTGGAAAGCGCCAATCCTACTCTTAAAATGGATACAAGAGAGCATTTCGGGGTTTTCTTTTTAATGCCTGCTTTTAAAAAAATAAAAAAGGGGGAATTTGCCGGGAGCCGGTCCATGCTTGCTGTTTCAAGGGACCTGGCATATATGGCATACTGTTCTTAATATGTTTGCTCACCTTCTTGGCACTATGTGTTTTAACCAAGGTCTCTGAGAAAGGTTGTTTCCCCAGGTAGGGATTTTCCCCTGAAGTTAGGAAGGGAATAAAACCTCTTAACTAGTGCCAGGTGGGTAATTAATCACTTTAACTACGAACAATCGTGCTTAAGCTACATAATCTTTACTCCCTGGAATGGAGATAAGAAACGCCCTAACCTTTGTAATAGAGATTGATAGGATTGAATCAACTGGTATAAATACAGATGTAATAAGACAGTAAGACACAGAACTTAGAATACGGAACCAAGAGAGACGGAACCTAGGCACAGAACATTCTCTAGAGACAGAAGAACTTCGCTGGAGAGAACATGGCAAAAGATACTGAACAGAAACTGGCCTCAGAACCTAGAGACAGAACCTAGCGAGAGAACATGGCAAAAGATCCTGGACTGAACCTGACTACAGAAATTGGCAAGAGAACCTGACTAGAACCTGGTGACTGAACCTGGCTGGAGAACCTAGCGAGGGAACATGGACACAGAACCTGGCTGGAGATCCAAGCCAGAACCTCTCTGGAGATTCAGACCAGAACTTGGCTGGAGATCCTGGCTGGAGATCCTGGCTAGGCTGCTGATCAACTGAACACTGTCTCCATGTCATTCCTTCTTCGCCGACTCCGTCCACACCTTTGGGGACCCCTGGACCTGCTGGGGTTGGACCCCGGCACCTTTCCTTCCTTTTCTCCCTCGTATTTGTTCCTACAGGTTAGTTGACTGCCGCCTCAGGGAACCTTGCTGGGAACACCTCCGTGACGTTGTCCTAGGTAACAGGAACTTGACCCACCTAGACCTTGGCATAAATGACCTGAAAGACAAAGACTTGAACCTTCTCAGTGAGGCCTTGAAACAGCCATCCTGCTACCTGAAGTCACTAAGGTAAGTGTTTTGGAGGCTTCCCTGAAAGGCCAAGCCTCCTTCTCAGGGGTTTGGGTTCTTGGGGAGGCACTCAGAAATGAAGAAAGTCAAAGGGTCCGGGACTGAGATGAAGCTGAGAAGGTGAAAAATGACTTGATTCAGATTCTTGGAGAGGTGTTCAGGTGAACCAACCCATACCTTGACTCTATGTTATGGATTTAATGTGTGGTAACTGGTCCTTCGTCGGGGTATATACATAAGGGCTGAGAGAGAGAAATTGGGACTGGGGCTGAGGGGCAGTTTTATGACTAGATGTTTTTGCCGTGTGTTGTACAAGATGTATAAGTTTTGCCAGTTGGAGAAGGAGAGCTGAAATTTCAGGTACAAGAGTTAAACATGGGGATGGGAGACCTGATATGTAGGTGGGAATTGACATGGATAAAATCGGGGATACTTGAGGAAAGAATAAGGACAGCAAAAGAGTAAGGGGAAAGCAGAGAATGAAAAGACTTCATGTTATAAAACAGAAATATTTGAATAACCAGTGGTGGTGGTGGTGTTTTGGGGTTACCCATTGGGATAGCATTTCATCATCAAATGCTTCTCCCTGAGAAATAAAGAGACTGGTGGGATTAGGCAGAATCATTTTACCTAATCTCTCAAGAAATTTTTGTATTCCTTGCTTGAAGGATGTGTTGAATAAGGTGAGAAAATGGTCAGGGCATTCTTGATCTCATAATGGTGGGTTAGGTTATCTGGTTCAATCCTTGATCTGCAAGATACTAAAAAATATCCTATATAATAAAACCCTAATATGCAAACCAACCAAACAGCAGAATGACCGGTCGTTATGACGTGCACTGACCACCAGGGGGCAGACGCTGAATGCAAGATTTGCCCCATGGTGGTCAGTGCACTCCCACAGGGGAGCACTGCTCAGCCAGAAGCTGGGCTGATGGCTAGCAAGCACAGCAGAGGTGGCAAGAGCCTCTCCCACCTCTGCGGCAATGCTAAGGACCCCTCGGGGGATGTCTGACTGCCGGCTTTGGCCCACCCCACACAGGCTTAAGCCGGCAGTAGGACATCCCCTGAGGGGTCCCAGACTGTGAGAGGGCACAGGCCAGGTGAACCCCACCCCCACCCCCACCCCCAGGATGTTATGCACCTGGCCTCTAGTCACATATAATATTTTGAAATATTAAAAACATCCAGAAGCTGATGTAGAAGTAGTCTGTGTAGACTAAATGCAGACCACTTGAGGTTGTCCAAAAATCCTTGAGATATGTATTTATTCAGAATATGTATTTTATACATTTTATAACATATAAATTATATATAAAATATAATACATTAATATTTTAAAATATTAAACTAGGCAACTGGAAAAAACAAGTACACATCTTCCATGGAGGTAGATAACAGGATAACATCATCTTTGGCATCAATTTATTCCTAAAACGATCTTTCAAGGTCAATAAAACCACACATAGTGAAAATGACCTGAAACACAGGAAGTACAGCACTATGAGCAAACACACCTACCAAACTCCAGAAATTGGAGCAATCAGCCTTATTATCTAAAAAACCATCATGCTTACTTTGTTTAAAGGAAAAGAATAAGTTTAAATATATTAAGAAAAGGGAACCATCAACTGAAATAAAATTGGCAAATTGAGAAAACAAATAAAATGAAATATCTAGAAATGATCAGTATAACTGATATCAAAACTTACTAGATGGTTCAAACAGTAGATTAGACACAATTAAAGAGAGAATGAGTAAAATGGAAGCTAGAAAGTGATTATCCAGAGGCAGCATGAAGAAAGAAAAAGAGGCAAAGAGAGAAGAGATTATGAGAAGTAAAGCAAGAAAGTATGGCACATTTAATAGGAATCCTAGAAAGAGAAACTATTTAAAGAATTAATGGCTAAAATTTTTCCGTAACTGGAGAAAGACTCCAATCTACAGATTCAAGCATCCTTATTTTTCCCTAGTAGGATAAGTAATGGAGAACCTGCAGGACATCCCTATGTAATAAAGATGTAATGTGCAAATGGTTGTTACACTGTGAAGCATAATGACCGACTGTGGGACTGGGAAAGGACAGGATCATGGATCAGCAGGAGGGTGGGACAGTGAGCTACAAGCGGGGTGGCGGGAGAGCTACAGGAGAGGGCAGGGCAGCAAGCTATGAAGGGGGAGGGGGTGGGGGGAGCTACAGGAGGGTGGGCAGCGGGCGGAAAGCTACTGAAGGGCGGCAGCAAGCTACTGGCGCACAGATTCGTGCAAAGGGCTACTAGTCAAATATAAGGATTTAACATATCTGTGATGAGGTTGAGGACTGGGAGGAGCCATATATGTAGAAGGACAGAAAGACTTCAGTGAATAGTAACGATAGAATCAAGACGGCCCCTGTCTGTGTAGCTCAGTTGGTTGAAGCTTCGTCCTGATACGCCCAAGGTTGTGGGTTCAATCCCCAGTCAGGGTACATACAAGAGTCAACCAATGAATTCATAAATAAGTAGAACAACAAATCAATGTTTCTTTCTCTCCCTTCCTCTTTCCCTCCCTCTCTCTTTCTCTCTTCCTTTCTCCCTCTCTCTCAAATCAATGAATATATCCTCGAGTGAGGATTTTTTTTAAGAAAAAGTAGTAACCCGGAAAGTGGCATCACTACTGTTCTCTTGCAGTTTGTTCAACTGTTTCATAACTGCCAATGGCTGTCAGGACCTCGCCTCCATCCTCACGGGAAACCCAAACCTGAGAAATCTGCAAATCGGGCACAACAACATAGAAGATGACGGTGTGAGGCCGCTGTGCGAAGCTCTGCTGCATCCCAACTGCCACTTAGAGAATCTTGGGTGGGTACCTCTTCAATAGCATGGCTACATCTTGGTGGGGCGCCAAAGACTGAGGATTGGTGGACAGCAAGAGAGGGACAAATAAAATCCCATCGGGGCACATAGCAGTTAGCTGTCATGCTAAACTTACCTACTCCAAAACAGAGTCTTTTTTAAAAAAAATATTTTTTTATTGTTTTCAGAGAGGAAGGGAGAGGGAGAGACAGATGAAAACATCAATGATGAGAGAGAATCATGGATGGGCCGCCTCCTGCACAGCCCACGCTGGGATTGAGCCTGCAACCCCGCATGTGCCCTTGACCGGGAATCGAACCATGACCTCCTGGTTCATAGATTGAAGCTCAACCAGTGAGCCACCCGGGGCTCCTCTTCTTAAAAGGACACCCATCATGGTGGGTTAGAGCAGAACCTAATGGCCTCACCCTAACTTACCTGCCTCTGTGAAGACCCCGCCCCCACATGCAGTTATATTTCCGGGTGCTGTGGTCAGAGCACCCACCTATGGACTTCTGTAAGGACACAACCAGCATCTCAGGGATCCCAGAGAACGAGAAATGTGCAAGGTGTCGGCCCAGAGCTCACCTCAGGTGGCCTCCACCGTGTCATATTCGCCAAAGCCAGGCGATGCCCGCCCAGATGCAGGGGTGGCGACAGACTTCACCCCGAGTGGGGTGAGCTGCAAAGTCCCGTTGCCACGAGCCTTCCTTCAGAGAGGAGCAGAGAGGGTGTGGCCGATTACACAAACTACCTCAGAGCCCTAATCCGACGCCACAAGTGCGGGACAGTTGGATGCGGTGCGCGCAGAGTCGAGGGTCGAGCCTGGGCTGCACGTCCAGCTCACGTGCCACCTCCTGCGCTTCCGCCCGGAGGGACCCGGGCGCTTCTCACCGGCGGTCTGTTGCAGGCTGGACGCGTGCCGGTTGACCAGCGCCTGCTGTGAGGACCTCGCTTCTGTTCTCACGGGCAGCCGTTGCCTGAAAGAACTCAACCTGGCTGGGAATCCCTTGGACCGCTGCGGGGTGCTGCTGCTGTGCGCTGCCCTGAGGCACCCGGAGTGCGGGCTGCAGACTCTGGGGTGAGTGGTGCCTGTGCTGCACGTGGGTGGGGTCGGGCCTGGAGCTGAGGGGAGGGGGGCGGGTGTGGAACCTCCACAGTCTAGTCTCACTGCGTTTAAATGCCAACGAGGCTCCCAGGCTGGGGGTGGGGGTGCGGGGGTGCAGGAGTGAAAGACTCACATCCCTTGCTGGGCGGAACGCAGTGACTCGTGGCCTGTGAGCGCCCAGTGAATGGTGGCACTGGTGTTGTGAGGGTACAAATCATAATACAGCCCGGCCAGCATGGCTCAGTGGTTGAGCATCCATCTATGAACCAGGAGGTCAGTGTTCATTCCCGTTCAGGGCGCATGCCCGGGTTCTGGGCTCCATCCCAGTTGGGGGCGTGCAGGATGCAGCCCATGGATGTTTCTCTCTCTCTTTCTCCTTCTCTGAAATATATATATATTATGATTAAGTTATTACACATGTGTCCTTATCCCCACATTCCCCCCCATTCTCCCCACTCATTCCCTCACCCCCCTGTTGTCTGTGTCCATTGGTTAGGCCTATATGCTTGCATATAAGTCCTTTGGTTGATCTCTCCCTTTTACCCCCACCCTCCCCTACCTTCCCTCTGAGGTTTGCCGGTCTGATTGATGCTTCTCTGTCTCTGGATCTGTTTTTGTTCATCAAAAAAATATATATTTTTTAAAGGACACAGAGAAGGGCCCTAACTGGTTTGGCTCAGTGGATAGAGCATCAGCCTGCGGACTGAAGGGTCCCAGGTTTGATTCCGCTCAAAGGCATGTACCTTAGTTCCAGGCACATCCCCAGAAGGGGGTGTGCAGGAGGCGGCTGATCGATGTTTCTCTCTCATCGATGTTTCTAACTCTCTATCCCTCTCCCTTCCTTTCTGTAAAAAATCAATTAAAAAATATATATTTTAAAAAGACACAGAGAAGGAAAGAAGCGCATGAGTGAAATAGAGCCCCTTCTCTACTTGCCAGGCTGAAGAAAGCTGAATTTGACAAGGAAACCCAGGAACTCCTGGTGGCTGAGGAAGAGAGAAACCCCTGCTTGACCATCACCCATCAGTAACGGGTCAGACCCAGGACCAGAGGGGCAGGCATGGGCTTGCAAGCAACCTGGACTGTCAGACTCAACAGCGGCTTCCAAGGATAAGTATCGGAGTCCTCCCCCTCCACACACACACACACACACACGTGTACCTGCTCTGTGCCCAGGAGCCGCAAATTACTGACCCCGACTCTTCTGGGACCCCGTTCAGGTGTATTTTATAAATTGTGGATTAATGTGGGTTTTATTTGCCTTGTGACTTTGTGGCAAGCCATGGAGGGGCCTTCGAGGTAACTGCTCCTCCCTGTTTCACAATGACATGTTAAACCCTCAATAAAGTTTTGTATCTTAAATCATGTTGTAAATCCTTTTTTAAAAATTTTTATTTATTGATTTCACAGAGAGAGAGGAACATTGATTTGTAGGTGTTGGGTTTGTTGTTGCTTTTAAATACATTTTAATATATTTGTTATCGATTTCATAAAGGAAGTAAGAGGGAGAGGGAGAAAAACATTAATGATGAGAGAGAATCATTGATTGGCTGCCTTCTTCATGCCCCCCCCCTCCCCCGCCACACACACACACTGGGGATGGAGCCCACAACCTGGGCATGTGCCCTTGACCAGGAATTAAACCCTGACCTCCTGGTTCATAGGTCAATGCTCAACCACTGAGCCATGCTGGCCGGGCAAACACTGCCTTTATAATTATTCAAAGTGTGTGTATACATTTTGGGACACCCTATATATCTATGATATAGATAAAGATATATAGAGATAGATAGATCTATATCGATCTATCTACCCTGTGTTTTGACCTGACACATACAATGGGAGTGTGCATGTAAGTCCTTCATTTGAATGCTCTATTCCTCCACAATGACAGGCATTCAGGTGGTTTCTAATAATTGATGCTATAAATTCCACTAAATGGACAACCTTGCAAATGTCGTCTTGTACAGGAGTCTGAGGCTTTAAGGTAGTTACTTAGACATACAAGGGTAGCACATGCCACTATGAAAGCAACAGAGAGAAGGATCAAAATAACTCTAGCCCTCACCTGGCACGTGTGGCTCAGTGGTTGAGCATCGACCTATGAACCAGGAGGTCACGGTTCGATTCCTGGTCAGGGCACATGCCCAGGTTGTGGGCTCAATCCCCAGCAGGTGGCATGCAGGAGGCAGCCAATCAATGATTCTCATCATTGATGTTTCTCTCTCTCTCCCCCTCTCCCTTCCTCTCTGAAATCATAAAGATATTTTAAAATAATAATAAATAACTCTAGCCCTGGCTGGGTAGCTCAGTCGGTTAGAGCATCATCCTGATATGCCAAGATTGTGGGTTCAATCCCTCGCCAGGTCATATATTAGTACAGGAATCAACCAGTGAATGCATGAGTAAGTGGAACAACAAATCGATGTTTCTCTCTCCGTCTCTCTCTCTCCCTCTCTCTCTCTCTCTCTCTCTCTCTTGGATTGGATGAAAGAAGGTGAAGAGCATGTATGCATAACCTATAGACACAAACAACGGTCTGGTGATGGCCAGAAGAAAGGGGGGGCGGGTCTGGATGGAAGTGGGTAGTGGAGACATTTGTAATGGTGACAACAATAAAAATAAAGTTAAAAAATAAAATACTCTGATGGGAGGGAGGTGGGAGGTGTGTGGTGTGAGGGATGCATACGGCCATGAACTGAACTCTGATCCAGCAAGACACTAGCACGCAATGCGTGGAATCCATGTGACACCTCAGTGGGCAGAGCTGTTGGTATCAGTGGAGGCACAGTGGTGCAGAAAGGACCACCCCACCCCAAGCTGAAGGTGGATCTGTCCTCACACTGAGTCTTCCAATGCCAGTCTCCCTGTCGCCAGGAAGCTGTGTGGATCCCCTGAGAGCCAGGTGCACACACCCATGACAGGCATTCCCGTTCCGAAGGGTATGTGTGGGCAGGGGGGGCCTGGTGTTGTTGATCCCAGGGCCCCCAACTCACTTTGATATGACTAAGACACGTCTTTGAAGCCATCTTCGAGTATTCTAAACATTTTTGAAATACTTCGACCTAATTTAAGGGACTCTGACAAATTCAAAAATTCTAGACCAACGGAAAATTCCAAAAACATGATGGGGATTAAGAGTGGTTGTAAATTGCCCTAATTGGTTTGGCTCAGTGGATAGAGCATTGGCCTGCAGACTCAAGGGTCCCGGGTTCAATTCTGGTAAGGGCATGTACCTTGGTTGCGGGCACATACCCAGTAGGGAGTGTGCAGGAGGCAGCTGATTGATGTTTCTCTCTCATCGATATTTCTAACTATTCCTCTCCCTTTCTCTCTGTAAAAAAAATATTTTTTTTTAAAAAAGAGTGGTTGTAAATAAATAAATAAAATATAGGGGGAAGAGAGAAGAAAATAAAATATAAAATAAATTTTAAAAATAGGGGGGAAAAGAGAAAAGAGTGGTTCTGGAAGTCCATCTGCCTTATTTAATCACAGTACAATAATTATGAAATAATAATTACATCATTACCACAGCTCAGTCCATAGGAAATGAAGCTTTGGGTTTCCTCCATCTATTTTTATATGCTTTGCTTTATTGAATCTTTGCAACACACTCAAGAATTTCAAACATTACACCAAAGAAAGACCAAAAAACCCCACAAAAAAACAAAACTTAAAGCCAACATAGGCTCTTGGGGTCGAATACAGTATTTGATGAGGATTCTGGAGGTTGGGCGTTTAATATGCTGCCCACAACACTGGAAAAACAATAGAGGCGACAGCCCATTCATCCCACAAACAGAGGCGCCTGAACAATACATCGGTGAGGACCTCCTGGTGGTTGTGTTCCAGAACCTTCCACAGAAAAGCAGGGGCATCGCATCCTTGGTCACCACCACCATTTATCTTCAAGCTCATTGAAATCCCACTTACACAGGATTCTCAGAAAATGCCCCTTCTCCTGTAATTCCTGCAACTTCCCTTCTACGAGATGGTATAAGTCTTTCTCCAGCCTGCAAGAAAACAAGCCAAAAAAAAAAAAAATAGAGAATTAGAAGAGATGATTGGCTAAGGGGATAAATACAAAAGCTCACCTGTTTGTCCTCATTTGTTTATATACATATATATTTTTTATTGATTTCAGAGAGAGGAAGGGAAAGGGAGAGCGAGATAGAAACATCAATGATGAGAGAGTCATTGATCGGCTGCCTCCTGCATGGTCCCTACTGGGGATCGAGCCTGCAACCCAGGCATGTGCCCTTGACTGGAATGGAACCCATGACCCTCATGGGTTCAGTCCGCAGGCCAATGCTCTATCCACTGAGCCAAACCAGCTAAAAATATATTTTAAAAAATAAATAATACCTGAAGCAGGGAGGTATGGAACAGACTGACATACCTTGATGTGGGGTGGGGGGAGGAGGGAGGATGAAAAGAGATAAACCAAAGAACTTATATACTTATATGCATAACACATGAACATGGGCAATTGGGTACTGAAAACCTGGAGTGAATAGGGGAAGGAGGGGGGTAAGGAGGGAAGAAAATGGGAGATATTTGTAATACTATCAACAATAAAAATATATTTTTTTAAAAGTTAAAACAAAGAAATAAACAGAATCTCTCTATATAAAACCCTAATATGCAAATAGACCAAATGGTGGAATAACCGAACAACCGGTCACTATGATGTGTGCTGACCACCAGGGGGCACACACACACGGAACATCGCGGGCATCATCCGCAGCGGGATGGTGGAGCAGGTGAGCGAGGGCACCAGACCAAGGCGGGGAGCCAGTCACTGTCACCAGGGTAAGCCTTTGGTGGTTACTGAAAATTCTTTGCTCCCCTGTGCTGTGGTCCCACCCGGTCCCAATCTCTCAGCGCCATCAGTGGGTGCGAGCAGTGGCTGCCAGCCCCAATTCCCCCTGAGGGCTTCCCCACCTCCCCCTGTTCCTGAGTGTCAATCAGGGCAGCAGCCACTGCTCGTACCCACTGACAGCACTGGCCCCACTTGCACCCGCTGCTCGTGCGGGCCCCAATCATTCTGTGCCATCAGCGGGTGCAAGTGAGGCCAGCACCATCAGCATGTGGGAGCTGTGGCAGCGGGAGCGAGGCTACCAGCAGAGAGGGGACCGGGGGCCACAGTGGTAGGGGCTGGGTGGGAGTGCAGAGGATGGGCTGAGACCCACCCCTATACCCACCACAGCCTCACAGCCCATAGTTCCTTCAAGGTGCATAAATGTGTGCACTAGACCCTAATATCTATTACCCAACCCTTCCCCACACTTCAAGGGGGGATGTAAAAGCCAGGGGCATTACCCAAGTTTCTGCAGTTTGCACGAGGGTTTCTGCAGAGACTTCCACAGTGTGTTGACGCCCTCGGGCCCCAGGTCATTCCCCAGGAGGTTCAGGTTCACCAGGCTCTTTCTGACGCTGAGCGCCGAGGAGAGGTCCTTGCAGCACGCAGAAGTCAGACTGCAGCTCTCCAGCCTGGCGTGGGGCGGGCAGAAAGGGTGAGTGGAAGTTCTCCGACATTGAGAAATCAGAAATGAAAGTGGTACAGTTACACAGTGGAATACTACGTAGCCGTGAAGAAGGAACACTTATCTTTTGGGACAGCATGGATGGACCTGGAGAATACGGTGCTACATGAAATAAGCTTTCAGAGAAAGGCAAATACCATGTGATCTCTCACTTACATGTGGAATCTAGAGAACAAAATAAATGGACGAACAAAATAGAACAAGAGGCACGGATGCATGAGACAGATTGATAGATCTCAGAGGGAAGGGGGATGCAGACTGGATGAAAGAAAGTGAAAGGATTAGCCAAGGACATATATGCATAACCCATAGACACAGACAACAGTGTGGTGAGGGCCAGAGGCTGCATGGAGGTGGGCAAAATGGGGATATCCATAATAGTTTCAAAATAAAGTTAAAAAAAACTAAAAAAAAATCTACAAGCAAAGAGATTTTTAATATCATATGTCATAGAAGTCTAATATGCTAAGTGTCTGGTTGACCAGTTGGCCGTTCAATCAATCAAAGCGTAATAAACTAATGATATGCTAAGGCTGCTCAACCACTCACTATGATATGCACTGACCACCAGGGGTCAGACAGTTGACCAGTTGGCCTGTCGCTATGACATGTACTGACCTACCAGGGGACAGACAGTTGACCAG
The DNA here is from genome assembly GCF_014108235.1 of Myotis myotis. Classification (NCBI taxonomy): domain Eukaryota; kingdom Metazoa; phylum Chordata; class Mammalia; order Chiroptera; family Vespertilionidae; genus Myotis; species Myotis myotis. Next base: position 819,825 of record NW_023416349.1, on the reverse strand, counting down.
TAGGTTAGCTTGCTGCTGGGGTCTGGCCAATTGGGACTGAGTGAGATGGGCTGGACATGCCCTCCCACGTCCCTCCCCGGCCCTGATTGCATGTACCGGTAGGGTCCCTTGGCCTGGTCTGCACCCTCTCACAATCCAGGACCCCTTGGGGGATGTCGGAGAGCTGGTTTCAGCCCCATCCTGCAAACCAGGTGAGGGACCCCACTGGTGCATGAATTTGTGCACCGGGCCTCGTGTGTGTGTGTGTGTACTGAGTGATCAGATTATTATGACCGGCCAGATTATTATGACCACCCCATCAGTACAATGAAGTGATGCAAATAATAATAATAATAATAATAATAATAATAATAATAATAAAACCTTGAGAGTATTTGCTTAGGAATTTTTCAATATTCAGTATTTTTGGAAGTGTCAGTGAAGTACTGATGGAGTGGTCATAATAATCTGGCCACTCAGTGTATATATGTAATTGATTTCAGAGAGGAAGGAGAGGGAGAGAGAGATAGAAACATCAATGATGAAAGAGAATCATTGATTGGCTGCCTCCTGCACGCCCCCCACTGGGGATCGAGCCCACAACCCTGGCATGTGCCCTTGACCAGAGTTGAACTGTGACCTCCCGGTTCATGGATTGATGTTCAACCACTGAGCCACACCAGCTGGACAGCAAAGAGAAGTTTAAAGAACTTTGTCCTTCCCCGTGTCCCCCCTTCTGAGCCGTGCGGGCCCATGTGCTGTCTGTCCCCTCCCAGGAGGGAGCAGTGGTCTAGCCCACTCACCCAAGTGTGTTCAGGGTGCAGCTGGGCCGTTTCAGAGCTGCGCACAGCCGCTTCCCTCCGGCATCCTGAATGCGGTTTCCCCCGATGTCCAGCACCTTCAGTCCAGAATTGCACCCCATGGCCTCCGCCAGCACCCAGCAGCCCTCCACCCCGAATGCGCACTCTGACAGACTGTGGGATACAAGCGTGCAAGTGTCACATGATCTCACTCATATGGGGACCAAATAATGAACCAAATAAACTGAAGATAAAAAATAGACTCAGAGCCCAGCTGGCTTGGCTCAGTGATTGAGCATCAACCCATGAACCAGGAGGTCATGGTTCGATTCCCAGTCTGGGCACATGCCAGGGTTGTGGGCTTGATCCCTAGTGTGGGGCATGCAGGAGGCAGCTGATCCATGATTCTTTCCTCATCATTGATGTTTCTATCTCTCTCTCCCTCTCCCTTCCTCTCTGAAATCAATAAAAATATTTTTTTAAAAAAAAATAGACCGAGACATAGAAGCATAGAACAGACTGTTGAACCTCAGAGGGAAGGCAGAGGAGGGTGGGTGGGAAGAGATCAACCAATGCACTTGTATACATAACCCGTGGACACAGACAATGGGGTGGAGAGGGCCTGGGGGGGGGGGAGTCTGCAAGAGGTTGGGGGGGACCTACATAATGCTTTCAATAATAAAGATTTTCTTTTTAAATGTGCAAGAGGGAAAACTATCCTAGGGCCTCAATCTTTTGTTGTTGTTGTTAATCCTCACCCAAGGATTTTTTTTTCCATTGATTTTTAAAGAGAGCAGAAGGGAGAGAGGAATAGTGTCAAAATAAAAATAAAGTAAAAAAAAAAAAAAAAAAACCTGAAAAAAATCTACAAGCACAGAGATTTTTAATATTCTATATAATAAAAGTCTAATATGCTAAGTGTCTGGTTGACCAGTTGGCCGTTCAATCATTCAAAGCATAATATGCTAATGTATACTAAGGCTGCTCAACTGCTCACTATGATGTGCACTGACCACCAGGGGCAGACAGTCCACCTGTCGACCACTCACTATGATGTCCTAGATGCCCCCTACTGGGGAGTGGAGCCCACAATCCGGGCATGTACCCTGACAGGGAATGGAACCGTGACCACCTGGTTCATAGGTCGATGCTCAACCACTGAGCCATGCCAGCCAGACTTGAACCGCTGCTTTCCTCCTGAATGTCTGGGGTCTCAGGACAGGTGACACAGGCACATCCACAGGACCAGCGCCCAGTAAAACCCTGAGCTTGGGGTCTGCGGGGCCTATGGGGATCCCCCCCACCCGCCGTGCACGGCCTTTCCCTGTGTTGGCACCGCTGGGGGCTGGGGGCATGATGAGTCCTTGCTGAGCAACCCACGGAGGAGAATTCCTGGGCGCCAGTGCTGTTTCCCGCAGACTCTGCCCGAGGCACCTGCTCCTCCAGCCATGTCACCATCTCCCCGACTGGAATGGCCCACGGTCACGCACACGGCTCTATGCGGAGTTCCCTGAGGCCTCTCCAGGCATCAGACCCAGGGCGCCCGGACTTAGCAGTCACCCCGCTTTCCACCATGCAACCTGCACACCCCCACCTCCAACACAAGCTAAGGCTCCCCTGTGCCAAGAATCCCCCGTCTACACGCAGAGGAACCCCCGCCTGGAACACTGGCCTGCACGCCGCAGGTGGCCCACTGACCACAGGCGCGAGTCCCCACTGACCGAGGCCGGGGCACTTACTCCAGGTTCTGCAGGCTGCAGTCCTTGTGGCTCAGGACCTCGCTCAGAGAACGCACCCCCTCATCGCCCAAGCGGTTCCTCCTCAGACTCAGGTGAGTCAGGCCCTGGTTCTGCAGGAGCGCGTCAGCCAGGTGCCGGCCACTGGGCGCACCCAGCTCACAGGAGCAGAGCCTGTGGGTGGAGAGGGGTGCGGACAGCAGCTCAGGTCTCAGCTCTCCCCAGGCCCACGCCCTAGGCCCACACCCCAGGTCCGCCGCACAGCTGCCAGCCCGCTGCTGCCTGGCTTTGGGGTCACCATGGTGTCTCCCTACCCCCCACCACCGGCCTCAGGGTTACCATGGCGTCTCCCTGCCCCCCACCCGAGATGCGCGGAGGATCTGTGTGCTGACTGTCCGTCCGGTCCTATTCCAGCCTCAGATTACAGCTCCACAAGCATGTGCCTGCGCCTGGCCAGTGGTTAGAAGAATTGTGGGTTCGATTCCTGATCAAGGGCACCTACCTGGGTTGCACGTTCAATCCCCAACCCTGGTCAGGTGCGCCCAGGAGGCAACTAATCGATGTCTCTCTCTCACATCGATGTTTCTCTCTCTCTCTCTCTCTCTCTCTCTCTCTCTCTCTCTCTCTCCCCTTCCCTTCCTCCCTTCCACTCTTTCTAAAAATCGATGAGGAAAATATGTATCCTCAGGTGAGGATTAAGAAAAGAAAAATAAACTAGTCTGGCCTGGCCAGTTTTGCTCAGTGGATAGAGCGTTGGCCTGTGGACTGAAGGGTTCAGGTTCAATTCCAGTCAAGGGCACATGCCTGGGTTGAAAGCTCGATCCCCAGTGTGGGGCGTGCAGGAGGCAGTTGATCCATGATTCTCTCTCATCATTGATGTTTCTATCTCTCTCCCTCTCCCTTCATCTCTGAAATCAGTATAAATATATATTTTTTAAAATAACCTAAGAGGGTAGATGCCGTGTTAAGTGTTACAATAGTAATAACAGTAATAATAATAGTAACATGGGTCCCAGTGACGGAACCACTCTTCCCCCCTCCCCCACGCCGACGGAGGGTCATGTTCAGACACAGGGCCCAGGAGCTCACACCAGCCTCCGTAAGGCACAGCCGGGCAGGCTGAGGGAGGCACACAGCCACTGCAGCCCCTTGTCCTGGAGCTGGTTGAACGCCAGGCACAGGCGCGCTGTCCGCTGGGTGCTGGAGAGAACTGAGGCCACCTCCTCTGCACGGGCCGCTGACAGGCTGCACTTCTCCAGGCTGCAGGAGGGGTAGGTGCAGGGTGAGCCTCGCCCCCCTCTCCCCATTTCCTTCTCACACTGCCCCTCCCTGGGGCCACACCTGTGTGGAACCCAACCATCATGGGAAGATTAAATTGGATATAGGGCCCTGGCCAGGTAGCTCAGTTGGTTGGAGCATCATCCTGATACACCAAGGTTGTGGGTTCCATCCCTGGTCAGGACACATACAGGAATCAACCAATGAAGGCATCAATCAGTGGAACAACAAAAATGGATGTTTCTCTCTCTCTTTCTGGCTCTCTAAACGTCAATAAAAAAGAAAGAAAGAAAGAAAATAGCCCTGGCTGGCGTGGCTTAGTTGGTTGAGTGTGACCCATATCAGGGCATATGCCCAGGTTGTGGGCTGGATCCCCAGTAGGGGGCGTGCAGGAGGCAGCCAATCAATATTGTGCTCTCCCATCAATGTTTCTCTCTCTCTCTCTCTCTCTCTCTCTCTCTCTCTCTCTCTAATCAATAAAAACATATTTTTTAAATAAAAATAAATTAAATCGGATAAAGAACAAAAGCTTCAAAGAGAAAAAAGTGGCTCAAGGTATGGTTTCTCAACCCTTGTCCTACTGAGTTTTGGGCCAACCTTCTTGGTTTGGGGAGGGTGGTCCCCCCAGTGCAGTGTAGGGTGTTGATCCTAACTGGTCTTTACCCATGACACACCAGCAGCGTCCCCCTCCCAACTGTGTGTCTGGGCATTGTCAAATGTTCTCTGAGGGACAAAATAGTCCCCAGTCAAAACCCACTGGGTTTAGGGGAGGCTGACGGGAACCTCTTTGGGTTAAACCAAAGAGGCTGTGGGGTCCACGGTCACACTGGAGGCAAAACTAGCCAAGACTGAGCCCGAAGGAGAAAGGTAGGGAGAGAAAGGCCAGTGTGGCTCAGTTGGTTGGATATCATACCATGCACCCAAAGGTCGCCGGCTCAGTTCCTGGTCGGGGCACATCCCTGGGTTGTGGGCTTGATCCCGAGTCAGGGTGCATACAGGAGGAAACTGATCCAAGTTTTTCTCTCACATCAATTCTCTCTCTCTCTCTCTCTCCCTCTCTCTCTCTCAATAAAACAAATTTAAACAAAAGAAGTGTGTCCACAGGATAGGTAAATACAACCAGCAAAATTTACCTTAGCTAAAGTTTGGAAACAGCCTAAATGCCCATCAGCAGATGAATGGATTAGAGAACTGTGGTACATCTACACAATGGAATTCTACGCTGCTGTAAAAAAGAAGGAACTCTTACCATTTGCAACAGCATGGATGGAACTGGAGAGCATTACGCTAAGTGAAATAAGCCAGTCAGTGAAAGAAAAATACCACATGATCTCGTTCATTTATGGATAATAAAGAACATTATAACCTGGTGAACAAAAATAGATACAGAGGAAGAGAAGCATCGAACAGACTGTCAAACTACAGCGAAAAAGCTGGGGGGTGGGGGGAAGGTTACAGATCAACGAAGGACTTACATGCATGCATATAAGCATAACCACTGGACACAAGACACTGGGGAGGGGGGTGAGGGCATGTGCCAGGGGGTAGGGGAGGTCAATGGGGAAAAAAGGAGACATACATACTACTATTTGTAATACTTTAAACAATAAAATTAAATTTAGAAAAACAACAACAACAAAACAAAAACATATTCTTGCCTGGCCACTCCCACCTGCAAAGAAGATACTTGGACCCAGGGAGCGACTTACGAGAGCTCCCTCAGGGCACACTTTGACGTGTCAAAGGACTTCTGAAAGCTCTTCACCTCAATATTAGAGAGGTCATTGTCGCCCAGGCTGAGGAAGCGCAGGCTGGCGTTCTTGTTGAGTTCCATGAAGAGAATGCGACAAGCCACAGAGGTGAGGTCGCACGATTCCAACCTATCAAAGAGGCCCCGAGTTGGGCAATGACTCCAGGGCAGAGTGGTTGTCCATTCAGAGGTCTTCTTGCTGCACCAACAAAAGCTGACTTCTCCCCACGCCTGCGCCAGGGTGGCCTCTGAGTTAGTGCCACTCAAAGTGTGGTCCAGGGTCCAGCATCACCTCAGAGCTGGCGCCACCTGCTGGAGCTCAGAGGATGTGTTCCAGGAATCTGTGTTTTAACATTCCACCCTCTCCATCTCCCAGCCCCGCCCCCCGCCTCCCCACCCCGCCCATCTCTGATGGTTCTGTTATAAATTAAAATGTTATGCCCTAACCGGTTTGGCTCAGTGGATAGAGCGTCAGCCTGTGGACTGAGGGTCCCAGGTTCGATTCTGGTCAGGGGCGTGTGCCTTGGTTGCGGGCACGTCCCCAGTGGGGTGTGTGCAGGAGGCAGCTGTTCGATGTTTCTCACTCATTGATGTTTCTGACTCTCTATCCCTCTCCCTTCCTCTCTGTAAAAAAATCAATAAAAATATTTTTTAAAAAAATAAAATAAAATAAATTAAAATGTTATGACCCAGCAATTCCACTCTGGGACTATTCAAAAGAATGTTTGCACCCCTATGTTCATAGCAGCCTTATTTACAATAGCGAAGATGTGGAAGCAGCCCAAGTGCCCATCTGTAGGTGAGTGGATAAAAAAGCTGTGGTCCATTTACACCATGGAATACTATTCAGCCATAAAAAAGGGGGGAGGAATCTTACCTTTTGCGACAGCATGGATGGGCCTGGAGATTATTATGCTAAGTCAGTGGTCGGCAAACTCATTAGTCAATAGAGCCAAATATCAACAGTACGATTGAAATTTCTTTTGAGAGCCAAATTTTTTAAACTATATAGGTAGGTACACGGTTATTAACTTAATTAGGGTCCTCCTAAGGCTTAGGAAGAGCCACACTCAAGGGGCCAAAGAGCCGCATGTGGCTCGCGAGCCGCAGTTTGCCGACCACTGTGCTAAGTGAAATAAGCCAGTCAGAGAAAGACAAATACCATGTGATCTCACTTATATGTGGAATCTAATGAACAAAACAAACTAACAAACAGAGTGGAGACAGACTCATGGATACAGAAGCAGACTGCCAGCTGTCAAGGGGAGTGGTTTGGGGGCAGGGTGAGAAGGGTGAAGGAATTAAGCAAAGAAAGAAAGACTCATGGACACAGACAACGGTGTGGTGATTGCCAGAGGGAAGGGGGTTGGGGGTAGATAGAAGAAGGTAAAGGAGAACAAATGGTGATGGAAGGAGACTTGACTTTGGATGGTGAACACACAATACAATATACAGATGATGTGTTGTAGAATTTTATACCTGAAACTGTATAATTTTATTAACCAGCTAGAGGCCCAGTGCATGAAATTTGTGCACTGGTGGGGGGTGGTTCTTCAGCCCAGCCTGCACTCTCTTGCAGTCTGGGACCCCTCAGGGGATGTCCACCTGCCAGGTTAGCCCCACTCCCCGCTGGCAGTCCGGGGCTCTCGCAATCTGGGACCCCTCGCTCCTTACCATCCACCTGCAGCAGAGGCAGGAGAGGCTTCCGCCATTGCCACTGTGCTCGCCAGCCATGAGCCTGGCTTCTGGCTATGTGGCACTCCCCCTGTGGGAGCACACTCACCACCAGGGGGCAGCTCCTGCTTTGAGCATCTGCCCCCTGGTGGTCAGTGCATGTAATAGCGATCGGTCATTCCAGCGACAGGTCATTCCACTGTTTGGCAATAAAATCAATTTAAAAATAAAATAAATGTGAGAATCACTGCTCCACACCCTTGTACTTTTCCCTCTGCTAATCTCCTTCTATATCCATGGCTGCCATGCTGGCTCCTGTCCTCTCAATGACTCCTCAAGCCTAGGGGTGGTCTTATTTCTGTGGAATTAAATCCCTGGGATTTCAAAGTCCCAGTTCCCTTAGTCCAGTGGTTGAAGAAGTGCAGCTGGGGCTTCAGTAGAGCTAACATCAGAGCCAGTGTTCTCAGCTTCCTTTTCTCATGTTGGAGCAGAGTCCAGTCCAGCATCAGGCTAGGATAGTTTGTGTTCCTCACTGGAAACCAGAGACTTACCACAGGTACTTGAGTTTGCACTCAGAGTGCCTCAAGGTTCTAAAGATCATCATGGACAAAGCAACTCCCAGTTTGTTAGAGCTCAAGTTCAGATGGGTCAGCCGGTTGTTACCATGGAGAAGCAGGTCCAGCTCCTTCAGCACTCTCACGGGGGTGATCGATTTGCACCTGAGGGGAAAAAAAACAACACCGAGAAAGCTTGCGTGAGGAGTGGTGAGGGGCGGGGACATTGTTTCCTCATCTTGCCTTTCTACCATCAACACACATACACATAGACCCTCAAAAATGTACAAGATATAAAAGGAACCCCAAATTTGATTTTTGAGTCATGATACTGAACCTTTGAAGAGGCGATCTAAAAATATATCCCCCAAAGAGACAATAAGCTCAGTTGGACATATAAAGTCAGGAGTCAGCCCTGGCCAGGTAGCTCAGTTGGTTGAAGCATCATCCCAATGTGCCAAGGTTGTGGATTCGATTCCCCAGTCAGGGCACACACAAGAAGTAACTGATGAATGCATAAATAAGCGGAATAACAATCAATGTTTCTCTCTCAAATCGATAAATAATGTTTAAAAAAATAAGAATAAGTTCTAGCCAGTTTGGCTCAGTGGATAGAGCATCAGCCTGCAGGGTCCCAGGTTCCATTCTGGTCAAGGGCATATACCTAGTTGCAGGCTCCTCCCAGGCCCAGGCCCTGGTCAGGGCGCATGCAGGAGGCAATCAATGTGTTTCTCACATCGATGTTTCTCTCTGTCTTTCCCTCTTCCTTCTACCCTCTCTAAAAATCAATGGGAAAATATCTTTGGGTGAGGATAAATAAATGAATAAATAAAATAAAATAATAAAGACAGGTGTCAACCTAGCTGCTTCCCTTCCCTAATTTGCCATGACAAGTTCCTGGGGCCACCCACTCTTCTAGGGAGGTGACCTCCGACATCAACCCTGAAAGGTCTGATGAAAACCACTCTCTCCTGTTGTTTTATGTGTGTGTTTAGCTTGTTTCTCCTTATCTTGAGGACTAAATGACAGAACCAAAATGTTGGTGGGGGTGGGGGGAGGATGAAAAAGACCACCATGTAAGCCCACCTCCCCTGTACTTGATCCAGCTCCTTCAACACTCTGAGGTTTGAGGAAAGTCATGATCGCCAAATCTTCTGCTCTTAGTTCCTTGAATCAACATGTGTCTGATATTTTAGACCTTGAGGTATGATGGAACGGCAGATGAAGAGTAGGATAGAATTCATTGGCCAAGAGACAGAGCATCCTACCCAATGCCATCTCCAATTCAACCCTAAGCAGGACTCCTCTGTCCTCTATCAGATGTTGCTTCCCTGGCTTCTCCTACAAGGTCCTCTTCCATCTGCTCATTATTTTCTATCTTCACGCTGGATTTGAGACCCTGTTGTTTCTATTTACATCATGCTAGAGGACTGGTAAGTCCAAAACTATGCTTCCATTTCAATGACTAGGTCTTTACTCAAATTTTTTTAGATAGGGAAGGCCCTTCTTTTAAAAAAAAATACATATATATATATTTGATTTGATAGAGAGAGGGGAAGGGAGAGGGAGAGAGAGAAACATTAATTGGCTGCCTCCTGCACACCCCCTACTAGGAATCAAGCCCAAAACCTGGGCATGTGCCCCGACTGGGAATCAAACTGGCAACCTTTTGGTGCATGGGATGGTGCCCAACACAGTGAGCCACACCAGCCATTTCTTAAGAAACTGATGTCTTCTTCTTAGGGAGATGTCGCCCTCTCATAAACTATTCTGATCATTTAGGTGCGTTTCTCCAACACAGTGTAAGCTCCATGAAGGCAGGAGTTACCCGTTCTGTTCACAACTCCACAACCAAGATAGAAACACCCCCATAATATCTGAAAAGTTCTCCAGTCCTTCACATCCAACTCAAATCAGCAGCCTCACTCAGCGTCTTATGGAAAAATGTTTCTCTACACATACCTTTAGGCTAGGGCAAGATCGGGCATGACAGACTCCAATTTTTTTTTTTTTTAATTTCAACCTATCCTGCCTACATGGCAAATTCATGAATACAAACAGCTTTATTTTCCTTTTTTTAAAATATACATTTTTTTATTGATCTCAGAGACAAAGAGAGAGGGAGATAAAAACATCAATGATGAGAGAGAATCATCCATTGGCTGCCTCCTGCACACCTCCTACTCAGGTAGAGTCTGAAACCCAGGCATGTGCTGTGATCGGGAATCGAACCCTGACCTCCTGGGTCATAGGTCGATGATCAACCACTGAGCCACGACAGTCAGGCTTTATTTTCTCTTTTAGCCTATTTTCTGGCAAATAGATACTGTAGGAATCAAAAAAAGTGTTGTTCACCCTGGCTGGTTTGGCTTAGTCGATAGAGTGTTGGCCTGAGGACTGAAGGGTCCCAGGTTCAATTCCGGTCAAGGGCATATGCCTGGGTTTCGGGCTCGATCCCCTGTAGGGGGCGTGCAGGAGGCAGCTGATCCATGATTCTCTCTCATCATTGATGTTTCCATCCATCTCCCTCTCCCTTCCTCTCTGAAATCAATAAAAATATATATATATTTTAAAAGTGTTGTTCTGCTCTGGTATTCGTCAAATGGCGAGTGTCCCACACTTACGTCAGTCTCTGGAGTTTGCACCGTGGGTTTCTCAGCTCGTAGCAGAGTTTCCTCATCGCTGCGGCATTCAGCTTGCTGTTGCTTAGGTCCAGCTCACTCACGTTCCCATAGTGGAACACAGAGCAGATGTCCTGCCACTGGCGAGTCTTGGAACTGACAAGCCTTGTCCTTGATCCAGAAGAGAGAGAGAAGGCTGGTGAGTCCCTGAGCCTCAACCAACACCCAGTATTCACTCTACCGGAGGCAAGAAAAAAAAAAGACCCTAACAAACAAGGTGTGGGGATCCCCTGGTGCTCTGGATATGAAAATATGTAGCCCCAAAAGCATTGTTCCCAAAATACCACATGGGTAATCCCCGCAATCCTCAACAATTCTTGTCAGAGGAAAGCAACCTCATAGGTGAGGCAAGGCAGAGGGAAGGTTTAACTCTTAAAAGTTCAGACTAAGTTCAGCAGATCCCCGATGAATTTGGAACTCTGCCCCCTAGCATTATGTAATCTCTGTGTCCCAATTTTCTACCTCTGGAAGGTCATTGAAAAGTCACAAAATTTTTTTAATCCTCACCTGAGGATATTTTTCTATTGATTTTTAGAGAGAGTGGGAGAGGAAAGACGAGAGAAATATTGATGTGAGAGAAACACATCTATTGGTTGCCTCCTGCACACACCCCGACCAGGGCCCAGGCTGGGGAGGAGCCTGCAACCTAGGTATGTGCCCTTCAGTCTGCAGGCCAACGTTCTATCCACTGAGCAAACTGGCTAGGGTGAAAGGTCATAAATTTTTTTTAATCTCAGATGAGTAAAGTAAAACAAAAAGCTTATTCCTCAAGTACTTGAAAGATATAGAATTCCTACTTGATGCCTACTCCGTGAGCCCAGAATTGTAGCATTGGTTACAATAGTTGTGTCCAACCTTAAGTGTGTGTGTGTGTGTGTGTGTGTGTGTGTGTGTGTACTTGCCTGTGCTTCATATGTTTACTATCCCTGTTCATTCTGATATACAGACAGAGTTAAAAACCACTGAGGAGCCCTAACCAGTTTGGCTCAGTGGATAGAGCATCGGCCTGCGGACTGAAGTGTCCCAGGTTTGATTCTGGTCAAGGGCATGTACCTTGGTTGCGGGCACATCCCCAGTAGGGGGTGTGTGCAGGAGGCAGCTAATTGATGTTTCTCTCTCATCCATGTTTCTAACTCTCTATCCCTCTCCCTTCCTCTTTGTAAAAAAAATCAATAATATATATATATATTTAAAAACACCACTGAGGAAAAACAGGAAGAAGTTGTGCGGTAGAGAAAAAGGAAATGACCCTCCCATCAGAAGATCTGTGGTCACCTTTAGGAAAGGGGTGAAATCTCCATAAGCCTTAGGGTGATCATGGAGTAGGAAATGATGACTGAGCACTGATCCTTGCAACAAATGGGATCGTCCTTGGGAAGACACTTCTAGTAAGAGCACTTACTCACATGACCCAACAGGGACCAGGACCTACAGTCCCTGAGTAGGGTTTTAGGCATTCCAAGACAGGACACATGACAGCCAGTTTATATTGAACAGTTATCACTCCAGACAGAGCACCTTACTAATATTCCAATCCGGGTGAACACAAGTAAATTAGTCTTCTCAAATTTCAATTTGTTCAAAATCAAAAGGTTCCTTCTCGTGGGTTTGAGGGTTTGAGGACACATGTGGTAGGCTCTGTCTCCTGAGAAAAGCTTAGAAAACATCCCTGGGACCTGAAATCATTAGCAGAACAGCCAGATTCTCTTATCTGAACTGGGACAGAAAGAGGAGGAGGAGGAGGAGGAGGAGGAGGAGGAGGAGGAGGAGGAGGAGGAGGAGGAGGAGGGGAGGAAGAGGAAGAGGGGAGAAGAAGAAATGAACAATAAAATAGTAATAAATATGTATCTAGCAACAATTGAATCTAAAAATCAAAATAAATGAACAGGAAATCTAATGAACAAAATAAACTGATGAATAAAATAGAGCCAGAGGCATGGAAACATGGGACAGACAGACAAGTCCCAGAAGGAAGATGGGGTGGGTGGGGATAGATTCACCAAAAAACATATGTGCATATATGCATTACCTATGGACACGAACAATAGGGTGATGAAGGCCTGGGGTGGGGTGGGAACCAGGTGGAGAGAGGCAATGGGGGGAGGGGGCCATATGTAATACTTAACAATAAAGATTTTTTTAAACTAATAAATAAAATTAACTTTTTCAAAAAAAAGAACCCAACTAGTTGAAGTATTTCTGGGATTCTTCTTCCAAGAGAAGTCATCAATGGTTGTCATTAGTGTCGGGGATGGGACAGGGTCATAGGATAAGAACCAAAGGAGATAAAATAGTTCTGGGATTCTCCTTCCAGTAGACAACGGGGCAAACTCATCCGAACAAGCTTCAGGATTCAGTTGACTCCATCAGCTCTACTCCCACCCCAACTCATGCTCCAAGGAGAAACGTCTAGCATTTGGTTGAGGTTCTGGAGCTCACAGAGAGCTGGGCACTCATCCAGGCTGAGCTATTCAATAGCCACCAGGGCGTAAGCCAATTGTCATTTTATCCTTCACTTTTCTTAGCTATTATGTGTGGCAGTAACCATTCCCCCTCCGTTCAGCTGTGGGCAACAGATGTCAGATGATGCCTTAGCACAATGCCTGCACATACCTCCGTGTGCAGTGCCTGGGATAGAAGTTTTATCTTTAACTTAAATATTATATATATTTGATTTCAGAGAGGAAGGGAGAGGGAGAGAGAGAGAGAAACCTCAACGATGACAACGAATCATTGATCGGCTGCCTCCTGCAGGCCCCCTACTGGGGATCGAGCCTGCAACCCAAGCATGTGCCCAAACCCGGGACCCTTCAGTCTGCAGGCCAACACTCTATCCACTGAGCCAAACCAGTTAGGAGCCAGGGAACCCAGTCCAACACCTAAAGGAGACTCTCCTCCCTGGGTAATGCTGATCAGTGATGTTTGATCAAGCCTACCCATTGACAAACACAACTACGACAACCGAATCCCAGGTTTCCACGGGAACTGGGGCAGAGCCCACAAAGACAAGAGATCGTTGGGGAAGAGACGACGCTGCGTTACTCACCCTGACGTGTCCCTACGGCTGGTCAACTCCGTTTGCGGAAGGAGGCAGCTAACAGAAAGCCTGAGCTTACTTAACCTCTGACAGTGCCTCAGACAGAATGAGGTCGCCTGGAGCTGCAGGTCGCCAACCTCCAGGTCAGCTTCCAGCAGGTGGCTCAGAACCTGCTTGACAAAGGTCTCCTCCTGCGTCTCGTACAGGCACTGAAAAAATGGCGGCAACTCAAAACTGTAGGGGACCATGTCGGACACCGAGAGCTCTTCTGCCCATTGTAACAACTCGTCCATGATCCTGGGAGACATCTGACAATGCAATGCGTCTTCCACTTGCCTTGCGAGGTCTTGGTTCAAGAGACCAAAGGTGAAGAGTGCCGTCTGGTGCCAGTAGGAGTTTGCGTCCACCAAGGCACCATCCAGGACCACCCTCATCTCTTGGTGCTTTGAGAGGCCACCGACGGCTCCGTCCTTTCCCCTGAGCATGTAGAACATGGCCCCGAGGAACACCTGGAAGCTTTGGTGAGTGAAGGTCAGGCAGTCCTCGCAGTCACTGACCTTCCGGAGAATGTTCAGCTGGAGGAGACAACGGATCAGGGGTGCCCGCAGGCGCCCATGCCCCACGTCCTCTTTGGCAAACGTGAAGTTGGAAGACCACATCCCATGGGCGGCCAGAGAGCAGAGAGCCTGCCACTGCTCTGACCAGCACTGCTTTGACCAGCTCACCTCTGCCGTCTCGAAGATGCTGGAGAAAAAGTAGGCATACAGGCTGGTGGTCGTCTGGGCGTTCAGCCAGAAGGAAGGACGTCGGGCCATCTGGCGCTTCAGGCAGGAACACACGGTCCAGCACACAAGGGGGGCGGAGCAGGCATGGGACAGAGCTTCGTTCTTCCTGACCCACTGCGTGACTTTATTGGCTTCCTTTCGGTCCCTGAAGTACCTGAAGAAATATTCCTTCTGGTCTCCCTCGGTGAACCCTGTGATTTGTAGACACCATGGATGCAGTAACAGTTGTTTAAGGCCCTCGCTGAGACCGTCCCTGGTGGTGACCAGTAAGGTGGCCATGGGAAGGAGTTCCTTCTTCAACAGGTGGAGTAGGATGCTGGCCGCCGGGAGCCGCTGGTCCCAGTTTGTACATGGCGGGCGGTGGTCCACTTCGGAGGGCAAGGTCATCTCCTCAAAGCCATCAATGACGAACAGGAGCCTCTCGGGGTGACTCATGGCGTGTTGGATGGGGATCTGAGAGTCGGCCCAGTCCCGGGAAAGCAGGCCAACCAAGGTGGTGTCTTCCATGTCTCTGATGTGGTGGCAGCTGATATAGAAGACGTACTCGAAGCTGTGCTGGAAGAGCAAGCCCTCCGCCCAGTGCAGCACGACCTTCATCGCCAGGGTGGTCTTCCCAACCCCTGCTGGACCATGCAACACGATGGTCTGGGGCTGGGCTCCCGACCCCTTGGGGTACAGAAGACGCCTCAGCTCTTCATGCTCCTGCTCTCTGAAGTTACGAAGGTAGATGTGGTCTTCCGGCCACGGGATATTGTCCCACATCCCCAGTAACCGAGCCTTCAGCCTCACTCGGTACCTTCCTCTGTGGACTGAGAGAGAGAAGTGAGTCAAAATACAAAATGCTCAGAAGACATTTCAGCTTCAGGAATCATTCAATCATGACATCGTCTAGCCCTGGCCTGTGTGGCTCAGTTGCTTGACCATAATACCATGCACTTAGTGGTCACTGGTTTCATTCCCAGTCGGGACACATGCCTGGGTTGTGTGGGCTCCATCCCCAGCAGGGGGCATGCATGAGGCAGCCAATTGAAAGTTCTCTCTCATCAATGTTTCTCTCTCTCCCTCTCCCTTACTCTCTCTCTCTCATCAACAAAAACATTTTTAAAATAATGAGGAATTAAATCTCCTGGAACAAGATAAACAGTCTCTGCCTTCAAGAGTCTCGCTTTGGGGAAGAGGCGTGATGACGGCAAGTGTCAAAAGGTAGCAAAAGTGAACTCATTTTATGATACCCACACATAAAAAACCTACGACAACACAGGAGAGATGGGGATGTCTTTGGAAGAGGGAAAAGGGATCAGCAGAGGCTTAAATTATGAGAAGCATCCAATCCAAGACATAGAAGGAGTCGCTTTTGGGCAGGGAGAGCTGCTCGTGCAAATGCCCTGAGATGGGGACTGAGAACATTCTAGAGCAGTGATGGAGTGTCTAGCACACGGACAAAAATACACAGCTACCTATTAAAGCAACACTGTTAGGTCTAATCAAATAATTAATTGATGCCCCCTCCCCTGGGAACTGACCTTTAGGCCACTTCACAATGGACATTCCACTTGCTTAGACCACATTCCTCTTGCTAAGACCATTATCTCTTCCCTCCAGACTTTCCCAGGATCGATACCTACACAGAGAGTTCTCCGCCCAGAAAAAGCCTGCCTAGAGTCCTTTAAAAACCTCTAACTCCCCATCTTTGGGGACTGGCACCATTTGGGGGCTCAACCCATCTGGTATCCAGATGACTTAATAAATTCATAATTCTTTACCCCTTTGGGCCTCGTGCGTTCCTCTTTTGGTGACCCTAAAAAATTCAAAGTCGAGAAACAGACACTGGCATCTAAGAACTTAGCGTAGAATCAGACAGAATGTCCAACCTGCAGGTGGCTTCCGATTTAACAGACGGGGAAGGGTATCGTTTCTGGAATACTATCCATTGGATAAAACTTCAGGAAAAAATGGCCAAGGTGGACTCGGTAAAATGTTCCATCAAACCATTTGTCTGCAATCATCGTAGCATCGTGTGCACACACCTGATTGTTCTTCGGGGGCCTCTGGTTCTTCCTCGCCTGGGTCTTGGGGTCCCTGAGCCATCTCTGAAAGAAGCCATGATGATGGGGAATGAGAAACCTCAGGCTGGAAAGGGGTAGGCTCTCAGTAAGACCAGCTCTCTCTCTGGCTAGCTTGGGGGTGACTGGGGAAGTCACATCCCCCAGCTCCATCAACCCAACTACTCCATGTTGCAAAGCCCACACCACACCTCAAACCCCTCCCTGCCTCTGGGACTTGGGTCCAGCCAGACCCCCGTTTGGCTCTTCCCCCAGGTGTCCACTTGGCTCACTCCCTCACCTCCAAGTCTTTCCTCAATTCTTACCTCCTCATTTATCCCCAATAAATCCAGCACAGACCCCCTACATCACAAGTCTTGGGCTCTCCCCATCCCCCTTATTCCTTCTCTTTTCCACTGCACATGTCACCCTCTAACACACCACATGACGTACTTCTTGATCCAATTTCTCATCTGTTACTAGCAATGTGGATGGAGCCCATAAAAATCCAGCAGTGGGGAGGGAGGGTGGGAGGGAAGAGAACAACCAATGAACTTGTGTGTGTATATGCATAACCTGTGGACACAGACAATGAGGTGGTGAGGGCCTGGGGGTGGGGGGATGGAAGTGGGCTGAAAGAGATTAATGGGGGGAAAAGGAGGACTTGTGTAATACTTTCAACAATAAAGATTTTATTTAAAAAAATTTAAACCCAGCAGCAACATCCTTGCTTCTATCCCCATGTCCCCATCACCCATAGCCCCCCAAACCCCATCATGTCCCCATCCTCTCAGTCACCCATCCCGCATGTCCCCTGAGACTCCCTCATGTCCCCATCCTTCATGGCCCCCCCTATGCCCCATCATGTCCCTATCCCCATGTCCCTCCATGTCCTCTCCCCCTTCCCCATGTCTCCATCCCCTCGGTCTCCTATCCTCCCCACATTCCCCCCAACTCTGTGCCCTCCATGCCTCCAGCCCCACTCACCATTCATCTGGGCTCTCAGTTCCTCACAGAGCGAAGTCAGCTTCATGTCCTCAGAGATGCGGAGGGTCACCTCCCACATCTGCTGTCCCGGGAAGTTCTCCTTCAACAGACACAGCAGATCCATGGGGTCCGCCATCTTCAAGTTGGCCCAGGGGATCTTCCGGGAGCTCTCAGGCAGCAGCTGTGGGGACTGGAGGCCAAGTTTGAATTCCTCCAGCTGATACCGGTCCAGACGCCTCAGGTGAGAAAGCAGCTTGTCATACAAGCGGTTGTCCACAGCCACGTCGGCGGAGGAACTCATCCTGCCCCCATGCCAGAGTCCCAGCTTCCCTGAGACCTGTCCCGCTCACAGAACAAACAGGACCTGCACACAAGGAAGAGTGAGAACGGTAAACCATGGCCCTGGCCGGGTAGCTTTGTTGCCTTAGAGCAGTGGTTGGCAAACTCATTAGTCAACAGAGCCAAATATCAACAATACAGCAATTGAAATTTCTTTTGAGAGCCAATTTTTTTAAACTTAAACTATATAGATAGGTACATTGTTATTAACTTAATTAGGGTACTCCTAAGGCTTAGGAAGAGCCACACTCAAGGGGCCAAAGAGCCGCATGTGGCTCGTGAGCCGCAGTTTGCCGACCATGGCCTTAGAGCATCATCCCCATACGCCAAGGTTGTGGGTTTGATCCTGGGTCAGAGCACATACAAGAATCAACCAATGAATGAACTGAACATCAATTCTCTCTCTCTCTCTCTCTCTCTCTCTCTCTCTCTCTCTCTCTTTCTCTCTCTCTCTCTCTCTCCCCTCTCTAAAAATTATTGAAAACATATCCTCGCCCTAGCCGGTTTGCTCAGTAGATAGAACGTCAGCCTGTCCCAGGTTCGATTCCTATCAAGTACCTCAGTTGCAGGCTCCTCCCTGGCCTGGGCCCTGATTGGGGCACACGCAAGAGGCAACCAATTGATGTGTTTCTCTCACATTGATATTTCTCTCTATCTTTCCCACCCTCTCTAAAAGTCAATGAAAAAATATCCTCAGGTGAGGATTAAAAAGGAATCAACCAATGAATCCATGTATGAGTGGAACAACAAATCAATGGTTTTCTCTCTCTCTCTTCTCTCTCTCTCTCTCTCTCTCTCTCTCCTTTCCTCTCTCTAAAAATCAACAAAAACATATCCTCGAGTGAGTATTAAAAAAAGGAAATGCCAACAGGGTCTCAGATGGGGAGGGATACTAGGTTTAGGGAGGGTTTGGGAGAAGAAGAGAAAGGAGCTGTCACACACCAATCAGACTTCTAATCTCGGGAACTCGGAGAAGAGGTCAGCTCCACTCCTACCCCAGCCTGGGACTGGCCCTCTGGTTGATCTCAGCCTCCTCCAGGTCTGTCTGTGGGCCCCCCTGATTGATAACTTTTCTCCCGCCCCCTCTGGGCAGGTGCAGAATAACAGGTCCTGATAGGTTGAGAAACCACCAAGACCCAACTGTTGGGTGTTATCTCTGACCCCTTCTCCTCCAGGTGTAAATCATCGCTAGCTGGGAGGTGGAGCAGAAATGGGTTTCTAACTAAAAACCACACTAGCCCACCCCAGCCCGTGTGCCTCAGTTGATTGAGCATCGTCCTGTGCACCGAAAGGTCACCAGTTCGATCCCCAGTCAGGGCACATGCCCAGGTTGTAGAGTCAGTCCCCAGTTGGGGTGCGTATGGAAGGCAACCAATCGATGTTTCTCTCTCCCTCTCTCTCTAAAAACAAAACCACACTAGCCTGGTGTAAATGGAGTCCTCCCTTCCCAAAATCATTGATGCCAGTACCTCTCTGGGCTCCAGCACCTGGGAGACCTCATACAACAATGAAAGATGAGAAAGGGGAAGAAAGGGTTGAGGAGGCTCTAGGATCAGAGGCAGCAATACCATTGCATGCAAATTGTAACTGAAAAATAAAATTAAAGCCCTGCCAGAGTGGTTCAGTGGTTGGGCATCAACCTATGAACCAGGAAATCACGGTTCGATTCCTGGCCAGGGCACATGCCTGGGTTGTGGGCTCGATCCCCAGTCTGGGGCATCCAGGAGGCAGCCGATCCATGATTCTGTCTCATCATTGATGTTTTTATCTCTCTCCCTGTCCCTTCCTCACTGAAGTCAATAAAAATATATTTTTTAAAAAACAATAATTAAATTAAAAATAAATTAATAAGATAAAGTCACAGAGGCAGCCACAGGCAGTGAGGAACCCGCCTCCCGTCTCCAGGAACCGCCCCCCCATCGCCCCCCCGTGACACCATTTCATCACAGACCTGACCGCTTACCCACAGAATCAGGAGTAAGTCAGACCCATCTGAAGGCCACCACTATACCCACCGAAGGGGTTCGCCCATGGCACCAGCAATTTCCAATTGAAACGAGCCATTTTCAATCAGCAATTAGGACGCAATGAGGAAGCCACGGGAGAAAGGTGTAAGAATTAGAGAGAATGAGTACATGTTTTTTGAATGCATGTTTTGGATTTCTCCCCAGATAAATACCCAGAAGTGGAAGCGCTGGGTCCTGTGATAGTTCTCAGTTTTAATTTTTTGAGGAAACTCCACAGGGTTTTCCAGGGAATCGAGTCAGTGATATTGTAATAACCATGCATAGTGTCAGGTGAGTTCTCAGGGGGAATCATTTCATTAAGGGTATGGTTGTCTAACCACCGTGCCACGCACCTGAAACTAATAGAAAATGGAATGTCAACTGTAACTGACCAATTTTTTAAAATTTAGAAAAGATGGGTGAAAAGGGTGACGGGATTAAGAGGTACAAATTGCCACCCTAGCTGGTGTGATTCAGTGACTAGAGCGTCAACCTTCAGACTGAAGGGTCCTGGGTTCAATCGGTCAAGGGCACATGCCCAGGTTTCAGGCTCGATCCCCAGTAGAGGGTGTACAGGAGGCAGCCGATCAATGATTCTCTCTCATTATTGATGTTTCTATCTCTTTCTCCCTCTCCCTTCCTCTCTGAAATCAATCAAAATGTAGTTTTTTAAAAGAAGTACAAATTGCCAGCTATGAAAGCAGTCATGGGAACGTAAAGTACAGCACAGGGAATGTAGTCAACAATACTGTGATAAAGCCCTAGCTGGTTTGGCTCAGTGGACAGAGTGTCAGCCTGCAGACTGAAGGGTCCCAGGTTTGATTCCACTCAGGGCACATGCCTGGGTTGCCAGTTTGATCCCCTGTAGGGGACATGCAGGAGGCAGCCAATCAATGATTCTCTCTCATCATTGATGTTTCTCTCTCTCTCTCTCCCTCTCCCTTCCTCTCTGAAATCAATAAAGATATATATTTTTTTAAATATATTTTATTGAATTTTTACAGAGAGGAAAGGAGAGGGATTGAGAGTTAGAAACATCGATGAGAGAGAAACATGGATCAGCTGCCTCCCGCACGCTCCCCACTGGGAATGTGCCCGCAACCAAGGTACATGCCCTTGACCGGAATCGAACCTGGGACCCTTGAGTCTGCAGGCCAACACTTTATCCACTGAGCCAAACCGGCTAGGGCTGAAGATATATTTTTTTAAAAAGCACAATACTGCCCTGGCCAGTTTGGCTCGGTGGATAGAGCGTCGGCCTGCGAACTCAAGGGTCCCAGGTTCGATTCCAGTCAAGGGCATGTACCTTGGTTTCGGGCACATCCCCAGTGGGGAGCGTGCGGGAGGCAGCTGATCCATGTTTCTCTCTCATCAATGTTTCTAACTCTCTATCCTTCTACCTTCCTCTCTGTGAAAAATCAATAAAATATATATTTTTTAAAAAAGCACAATACTGTGATAACGGTGGATGGGGCCAGGTGGGGACTAGACTTACCAGGGGGATCACTTTGTAATTTATATAAACACCTGACTGCTATGCTGTCCACCTGACACTAATATAATATGGACTGTCAACTGCAACGGATGAATTTGCCGAGGTCAGTGGAGTCCAATCTCATTATTCGCGGTAGCTGTGTGCAGTAGTTACCAGGATCACCGAAGTCATGAATGCCGGACCGTGGCTTTGATAAGAAACTTGGGATTCAGTTCCTTCTATTAATTATTAATCAGTTAATAAAGACTTGGAAAGGAGGCCTAGCCGGTTTGGCTCAGTGGATAGAGCGTCAGCCTGTGGACCGAAGGGTCCCAGGTTTGATTCTGGTCAAGGGCATGTACCTCAATTGCAGGCTCCTCCCTGGCCCGGACCCTGGTCGGGGCGCGTGCAGAGGCAACCAATCGATGTGTTTCTCTCACATCCATGTTTCTCTCTGTCTTTCCCTCTCTCTTCCACTCTCCCTAAAAATCAATGGAAAAATATCCTCGAGTGAGGATTTTAAAAAAGAAGAATTGGAAAGGAACCTCGAAAACCTACTGGTCAAGGGCACATGCCCAGGTTGCGTGTGTGTGTGTGTGTGTGTGTGTGTGTGTGTGTGTGTGTGTGTCTTACACGCTCTCTCATCTCCCTTTGACGGGGCCTGCTGCTTTGGGCCCCACATCGGGTCAGTAGAATGACACTCTGGGTGGGGGAGACTGGACAGGTGAGCAAAGTCAAGCAGGGAATGACTCTGGAAGCTTCCACAGGGGAAGCCAGCATTTGGACGGACTCCAGGAGTCTGGGGCGCCCTCCACGCCCGCCACTTCCCCAGGCTGCTCGTTGTGGATCTAAGAGGCCAGACGGATGGACAGACAGACGGGCTTCCTTCACACATGCGTAGCACCTATGAGAACAGCAGGGCAGCACCTGTGGGAACAGCCGTGCGCCCACCTTCGCCTCCAGTCCCCGATGCTAAGCTTTCAAACCTGTGCAAAGGGGAAGAGTGTCAAGGCTCAGCCCCAGCCAATGGGAAGGGAGCCTCCGCCAATATATCAGGGCCGGGCAGGGGCCATGAGTGCCTTTTCCTTCTGCTTTCGGAGATGTTTTTAACAGGAAGGAGCCAGGAAGCCTGATTCCCTTCAGGGGTGAGTGGGGTTGGGGGTTTCTTTTGTTTCTTTGTGGGGGTTTTCCCTCTCCTTCCTGACAGTTACACTAAGAGACACTGGAGTTCACCAAGTCCAGTTGGCTCACGTCACCTTGGAAAAGGACCGGCTCTGTCTCATTGATAAAAATCCTTATCAATGAGGCTCAGTGGGTTGAGCGTCGTCCCATGCACCAAGAGGTCATGGGTTCAATTCCTGGCACGTACCTGAGCTGCGGGCTAGATACCTGGTGAGGGGCATGCAGAAGGCAGCCAATCAATGATTCCCTCTCATCATTGATGTTTCTATCTCTCTCTGCCTCTTTCTCTGAAATCAATACAAATATGATTTTTAAAAGATTGAAAAAGTCGAGATAGCTGTAGTCACAGAAGAGAAATAGTGAGGAGAGAAGAGTAGAACAGGAAGCGGCGAGGATATAGAAATGCTGTCTTTGACACCATCTCCCCTATCACATTCTCCTTTTCAGTAAAGAAAATGACATTGCTCCGAAGCGGAAGGGAGGAAGGGAGGAAGGGAGGAAGGGAGGAAGGAAGGAAGGAAGGAAGGAAGGAAGGAAGGAAGGAAGGAAGGAAGGGAGGGAGGGAGGGAGGGAGGGAGGGAGGGAGGGAGGGAGGGAGGGAGGGAAGAAGGAAGGGAGGAAAAATTCTCAGCTCAGCTGCATGGCTTATGGGTTTGGGCACTGGACATGCTTTTAGCTGCTGGCTTGCACCACTCACAGTTTGGGCTGAACTTAACCTACGTAAACTTCCCCCCTTGTAAAATGAAGGGGAGAGGATCAATGTGATAGACGTCTTATGAAAATGTAAGGTTAAATGGACCCGAGGGTGGTCCAGATTCTACACTGACCCCGTCAAAGATGGCAGCTTTTTACCTTTTAAAAATGTTTACCCGTGCCCTGGCCAGCGTGGCTCAGTGGGTTGGAGTGTCATGATCTTAGCAAGTTTCAATTACACACTACAATACTAAACACCATAGCCATGGCGCTGTGCATGCTGCTGCTGGGACTTATTCGTCTTATAACTGAATCTGTGGACCCCGCATAGCATCCCCCAGCCCCTGGCAACCCCCATTCTACTCTCTGGTCTTATGAGTTCACCTTTTTTAGATTCCCCATAGAAGTGAGATTCTACAGTGTTTGTCTTTCTGTTTCTGACTGATTTTACTTAGCAGAACGCCCTCCACGGGTATCCATATTATTGCAAATGGCAGGACTTCCTTCTCTTAAAAAAAAAATTATTGTTGACACCATTACAAATGGCCCTCACTTCCCCACCCTTTTGCCCAACTCCAGCCAGCTCCAGCCCCCACAGCCTCCCTCTGGCCATCATTAACTATACTATTGTCTGTGTCCATGGGCTACACATATGTGTGCTTTGGCTAATCCCTTCACCTTCTTCTATCCAGTTCCCCACCACCATCCCTCTTCCTTCTGACAGCTGTCCGTCTGTTCCACACTTTCATGCCCCTGGTTCTGTTTTATTAGTTAATTTTTTTCAGTAGATTCCACATATAAGTGAGATCACATGGTATTTGTCTTTCTCTGACTGGCTTATTTTGTTTAGCATCATAACCTCCAGGTCCATCCATGCTGTCTCAAAAGGTAAAACATCCTTCTTTTTGCCCTAGCTGGTTTTGCTAGGTGGATAGAGCGTCTGCCTGTGGACTGTAGGGTCCCAGGTTCAATTCCCATCAAGGTCACGTGCCTGGGTTGTGGGCTCCATCCTCAGTAGGAGGTGTGTAGGAGGCAGCCAGTCAATGATTCTCTCTCATCATTGATGTTTCTATCTCTCTCTCCCTCTCCCTTCCTCTCTGAAATCAATAAAAAATATATTTTTAAAGATCCTTCTTTTTCACAGCTGCATAGTATTCCCTGGTGTAAATGTCCCACAGCTTTTTTTCTCTTTTTTTCCCAGAGAGGAAGGAAGAGGGACAGAGAGCCAGAAACATCAATGAGAGAGAAACATCGATCAGCTGCCTCCTGCACACCCCCTACCGGGGATGTGCCCGCAACAAGGTACATGCCCTTGACCGGAATCGAACCTGGGACCCTTCAGTCCACAGGCTGACGCTCTATCCACTGAGCCAAACCGGTTAGGGCACCCCACAGCTTTTTTATCCACTCACCTACTGATGGGCACTTGGGCTGTTTCCAGATCTTGGCTATTGTAAATAACGCTGCTATGCACATAGGAGTGCATACTAGTTCATTCTTTCCGATTGGTGCTTCAGGATTCTTAGGATATATTCCCAGGAGTGGAATCGCTGGGTCGAATGGCAGTTCTATTTTTACCTTTTTGAGGAAACGCCACACTGTTTCCCACAGTGGCTGCGTCCAGGGCACGTAGGGTTCCCCCTTCTCTGCATCCTCGCCCACACTTGCTTGTGGATGTCTTGATGGCATCCATTCATTTCCTCATGATCTCATGTCTCCACAGGTCTCGTCTGCTCTCCCTCTCTCTCTCTTCTGATTGGTTGTTTTTCTTGGTGGTGCCTGAGGTTCTCAGACTTGAGTGAAGATGGATTCTGACTCCTCGTCCTCCTCCTCCTCCTCCACCACTTCCTCCTCGTCTACCTCATCCTTGCCATCCTCGCCCTCCTTCACCTCCCCTTTCAAAAGTGGGGTCATGCGGTACATGCTCTACTTAAGCCAGGAGGATCTGGAGAGGTTCAAGCAGCTCTTAGTGCGGGAGCAGCCCGAAGCGGGCTCCACCCAGATCACCTGGGACCAGGTGAGGACAGCCAGATGGGGCGAGGTGGTCCATCTCTTGACGGAGTACTTCCCTGGTCACCTCGCTTGGGATAAGGCTCATCACATCTTTGCCAGCATGGACAAGACCCAACTGTGCGATCGGACGCGGATGGAACTACAAGGTGAGTAATCCTCTGGGCGGGGGAGCGTAGGGATGGGCTTGGGTGCTGACGAACTAAGTGCTTTACTGGCCACCTGAACACGACGGCAAATAGTGGGGTGAGAGGGTGGCTCTGACCCCAAAAGGCAAAGACTCCCCTATTAGCATATTTAATGAAGAAACCTGCCCTGACTGGTGTGTCTCAGTGAGTGGTTAGAGCAGGGGTGGGCAAACTTTTTGACTCGAGGGCCACAATGGGTTCTTAAACTGGACTCAGAAGAAGGAGCTGCGGCCGTGTTTCCCGACGTTGCCATGTTAACACTGCTGCTGGTGAAGGAGCAGAGGGGAGAGCAAGAGAACCCTCCGCTCTTTCGGCTCCGCGGGCCGGATAGAACAGCCAAACGGGCCGGATCCGGCCTGCGGGCCGTAGTTTGCCCACGGCTGGGTTAGAGTATTGTCCCACTCACTGAAGGATCAAGGGTTCAATTCCTGGTCAAGAGTATAAGGGCATGGCCCTAGCCATTTGGGCTCAGTGGATAGAGCATCGGCCTGTGGACGAAAGAGTCCCAGGTTTGATTTCGGTCAAGGGCACGTACCTTGGTAGCAGGCTCCTCCCCGGCACAGGCCCTGGTCGCGGCTTGTGCAGGAGGCAACCAATCGTTGTGTTTCTCTCACATGGATGTTTCTCTCTGTCTTACCCTCTCTCTTTCACTCTCCCTAAAAATCAATGGGAAAAATATCCCCGGGTGAGGATTAAAAAAGGGATAAAAGAGTATAAGGGCATGTGCCTGGGTAGCAGCTCTGATCCCAGGCCCTAACTGGGGCTGGTGGGGGAGGCAACCAATTGATGCATCCCTCTCACATGGATGT
Organism: Myotis myotis; assembly: GCF_014108235.1. Classification (NCBI taxonomy): domain Eukaryota; kingdom Metazoa; phylum Chordata; class Mammalia; order Chiroptera; family Vespertilionidae; genus Myotis; species Myotis myotis. The sequence continues at coordinate 793,821 of NW_023416349.1, read as the reverse complement.
TTCCCTCTCTCTCCCCATCTTCCTCTCTCTCCCCTTTCCTCTCTCCCTTCCACTCTCTCTAAATATCAATGGGGCCCTGACCGGTTTGGCTCAGTGGATAGAGCATCGGCCTGCGGACTGAAAGGTCCCAGGTTCGATTCTGGGCTAGGGCATGTACCTTAGTTGCAGACACATCCCCAGTAGGGTGTGTGCAGGAGGCAGCTGATCAATGTTTCTCTCTCATCAATGTTTCTAACTCTCTCTCCCTCTCCCTTCCTCTGTGTAAAAAAATCAGTAAAGTATATATATATTTAAAAACACATCCATGGGGGTTCCCTAGCCAGTTTGGCTCAGTGGATACAGTGTCGGCCTGTGGACTGAAGGGTTCTGGGTTCGATTCCTGATCAAGGGCCCATGACTGGGTTGTGGGCTCGATCCCCAGTAGGGGCGTGCAGGAGGCAGCCGATCCATGATTCTCTCTCATCATTGATGTTTCTGTCTCTCTTTCCCTCTCCCTTCCTCTTTGAAATCAATAAAAATATATTTTTTAAATGTAAAAATAAATAAATAAATGTACCTCAATGAGATATTTACCAAGAACCAAAATCTACCCAACATTAAAAAAAAAAGAACCAATGACTACCAATATAATTTTATACACATATAAATATCCAGAGATAGGAACATGTCCATAGAAGATAGGCCCCTACACCTGAAGTGTATATATATTTTATATATGCATGCATGTGTGAGGGTCCATATCTGTGTGTATATCTCCCTTAGTGTTGGCTGGGCCATGCGTTTATGTATTTATTTAATACTAGAGGCCCGGTTCACAGATTTGTGTACTGGTGGGGTCCCTCGGCCTGGCCTGTGGGGATCAGGCAGAAACCAGCTCTCAGACATCCCCTGAAGGGTCCCGGATTGGGAGAGGGCAATTCTCGAGTGATGCACCCCGGAATTGGGCTCCCTCTTCTCTGGTTCCCAGTGCATCACCTGAGAACCGCAGCTGCCAAGTCACCACAGCTCAGCAGCTCCTGTGTTGAGTGTCTGCCCCCTGGTGGCCAGTGCATGCCATAGCTACCAGTCAGATGGTCAGACAGTCGCTTAGGCTTTCATATAGAGAGACTAGAGGCCTGGTGCATGAAATTTATGCACTGGAGGGAGGCAGGGTGGTCCCTCAGCCCAGCCTGCACCCTCTTGCAGTATGGGACCCTTTGGGGGATGTCTGCCTGCCAGCTTAGGCCCCTCCCCTGGGCAGGACATCCCTCTCACAGTCCAGTACCCCTTGCTCCTTCCACTCGCCTGCTTGCTGCTCCTTACCACTCTGCTCACTGCTCCTTAGCACTGCTGCGGAGGTGGGAGAGGCTCCCGCCACTGCCACTGCACTTTCCAGCCATGAGCCTGGGTTCTGGCTGAGCAGTGCTCCCCCCATGGGAGCACACTGACCACCAGGGGGCAGCTCCTGCATTGAGCATCTGCCCCCTGGTACTCAGTGTGCATCATAGCGACCAGTTGTTCTGGTCGTTCCGCCGTTGGTCACTTAGACTTTTATTATATAGATGTTTTTATTGATTTTTAGAGAGAGGGAGAGAGAGATCAATGAGAGAAAAACATCAATTGGCTGCCTCCCACATGACCCTACTGGGGATCGAGCCCACAACCAGGAATTGAACTGGCGACCTCTTGGTGCACACGATGACACACAACCATCAGGTCTAAGCGATACACGTACGTGTTCTTGAACACCTTCCGTGGCCCATGAGGAAACAGCACCCTTTTCTCTCTCCCTGACATCCCGATGGAGTCCAGCTAGTGCTCTTCTCCCCGAACGAAGGTGGGAGGTCCTTGAAGGGGTGGCCCCTGCTCTCCAGGGAGGGCCCACATCGCTCCTCATCTCAATGGGGCAGCCTCTTCTCTTGTCCATTGCAGAGCTCCTGCCTCACCTGGAGCCCACGGGCCCACCCCCAAGAAGAGCACTGAGGACCTTGGAGGAGGAGTACCCTGGTATGTGTGGAGGGCGTGGCAAGCGCTGTAGGGAGACGGGCTACGGGTCATTCCTAAGACCAGGGGAGTGGTCGATGAATTTGGTGTCTCCTTTTCTCTCCTTTTTTTTCAACCCTTCTTTTATGGATTTAAGAGAAGATATGCGTTTTTATTAATTTTAGAGAGAAGAGAAAGAGAGAGCCCTAGCCCGTTTGCCTCAGCTGTGGACTTGATCCCCAGTGTGGGGCGTGCAGGAGACAGCTGATTCATGATTCTCTCTCTCTCTCTCTCATCATTGATGTTTCTCTCTCTCTCTCTTTCTCCCTTCCTCCCTGAAATCAATAAAAATATTTTTTAAAAATAATAATAGTCCTAGCCCGTTTGGCTCAGTAGATAGAGTGTCGGCCTGCAGACTGAAGGGTCCAGGGTTCAATTCCAGTCAAGGACACATGTCCGGGGGGTTCAGGCTCAATCCCCAGTAGGGGGTGTGCAGGAGGCAGCTGATCCATGAGTCTCTCATCATTGATGTTTCTATCTCTGTCTTCCTCTCCCTTCCTCTCTGAAATCATATAGAAGATATTTTTTTAAATAAATAATAATAATAAAGTGCCCTGGCTAGTTTGGCTTAGTGGATAGAGCTCCTGCCTGCAGACTGAAGGGTCCCAGGTTCGAGTCCAGTCAAGGTCACATGCCCAAGTTGCAGGCTCGATCCCCAGTGTGGGCTATGCAGGAGGCAGGTCATCAATGATTCTCTCATCAGTGATGTTTCTCTCTCTCTCTCTCTCTCTCTCTCTCTCTCTCTCTCTCTCTCTCTCTCTCTCCCCCCCCCCTTCCTCTCTGAAATCAATAATAATAATAAAGTGACATGTTTTAAAATGAATAAATGCAGGGCTGGGCTTGCTGTCTACCTCCAGGCTGCTCTCCTTGTTGCTGGATTCCTTCTCACGATGATCTCTCTCTCTCTCTCTCTCTCTCTCTCTCTCTCTCTCTCTCTCTCCCTCTCTCTCTCTCTCCCTCCCCCCTTCCCCTAGCCATGGTACAGCACTACCGGAAGCAGGTGCTGGACCACTACTCTGACCTGGTGGACGGCCTGGCGTGGCCCGGGAACCAGGCGGACTTCTTCTACCAGGACATCCTCCGGCACCAGAGGCTCCTGCCCTGTCTGTTCCTCCCCCGCAGGCCACATGGCCGGCCGCCCCGGACAGTGGTCCTGCGGGGTGTGGCCGGGGCAGGGAAAACCACGCTGGCGCACCGGGTGATGCTGGAGTGGGCAGGGTGCACCTTCTACCCGCACAAGGCCTGGTGCGCCTTCTATGTCCACTGCCGCCACGTGGCCCACGACGAAGAGCAGAGTCTGTGCGGCCTGCTGTCCCGCCAGTGGCCCCAGGCAGGGGCGCTGGCCGCCAAGGCCCTGGCCAGGCCAGAACAGCTGCTGCTCATCCTCGATGGCTTCGAGACGCTGGCCTTGCCCCTGGCGCACAGGCACAAGGATCTGAGAGAGGACTGGAGGCGGAAGCTGCCGGTCCCCATCCTCCTGGCCAGCCTGCTGAGTGGGAAGATGCTGCCCCAGGCTTCGCTGCTGCTCCTGCTGAGATTCTCCTCCTGGAGGGTCCTCAAGCCCCTGCTGAGCTGCCCCTCGGTCCTGACCCTCTCGGGGTTCACCGCCCCGGAAAGGACCCGGTATCTCCGGAGGTACTTTGGGGACGGGAGGGCGGCCGACAAGGCCGTGGATTTCCTCCGGGGCAGCGCCATCCCCTCCTCCATGTGCCAGGCGCCCGCCGTGTGCTGGCTGGTCTGCTTGTGCCTCAAGGAGCCGATGGAGAGGGGCGCCGACCTCTTCCTCGCCTTCCCCAACGCGGCCGCCTTGTTCGCCCGGCACCTGTCCAACGCCTTGGTGGCCGCGGTGGGAGGCCTTCCGGGGACCCTTCTCCAAGAATGCCTGCAGGGGGTGTGCTCCCTGGCGGCCAAGGGCATGTGGGCCGCGCGCTGGGTATTTGGGGAGAAGGAGCTGGAGCGCGCCCAGCTGGGCCCGGAGGCCGCGGATGCTCTGCTGCGTGCCCATGTCCTCCAGAGCGTGGTGAGGGGCGAGGCCCGCTACACCTTCACCCTCCTGAGCTTCCAGGAGTTTTTCGCCGCCTTGTGGTACGTGCTCCGCTTCCCAGGGCGGTTCCCCGAGTTCCAGAAGCTGGACCAGGCCCACGTGAGGCGCCTGCTGGCCCAGCCCGGCAGGAGGAGGAACGACCTGGCCCTCATGGCGCTCTTCCTTTTCGGCCTCTTCAACGAGACGTGCGCCCGGGCGGTGGGGAGGTCTTTCCGGTGCGAGGTGTCCCTGGGGAACAAGGAGGTGTTGTCCCGGACAGCCCTGTGGCAGGACCGCCTGCCCACCAAGCACCACGGGCTGCCCCTGCTGTTCTACTGCCTGCACGAGACGCGGGAGGAGGCGTTCCTGGCCCAGGTGCTGCAGCGCTGCAAGCAGGCCACGCTGATGGTCGCCAAGCACAGGGACCTGCAGGTGTGCGCTTTCTGCCTCCGCTGCTGCCAGCGCCTGCGGGAGATACAGCTGGTCTTGACCCTGACCATCCACAAGGCGATGTGAGTGCTCTGAGCCTGCCCTGCGCATCTGCTGGATCCCGGGACCCTGGACACCTGGCCCGGGCATCTGGGGTTAGGGTTAGGGGAGGCCATGATCTTCCTGCAATGAACTGAGAAATCTTGTAATAGGTTTCTGGGCTTTATATATTTTTTCTAAATTTTTGAAAAATATGTCTTTATTGATTTCAGAGAGGAAGGGAGAGGGAGAGAGAGAGAGAAAGATCAACAATGAGAGAGACTCATGCATCGGCTGCCTCCTGCACGCCCCACACTGGGGATCGAGCCCGCAACCCAGGCATGTGCCCTGACCGGGAATCGAACCATGACCTCCCGGTTCATAGGTTGATGCTCAACCACTGAGTCACGCTGGCCAGGCTGGGCCTTTCTCGTTATGGGAGAGTCTTACTAGCCTCATGACGGGGTCTGTGATGGTAACTAGGGTGGGGCCCTCCAGCCTGAGTTGACTGCCCATTTTCTACAGTGTCACCTCTAACCCTGACTCCCTTTCGGACTCTTCCCTCCCACACAGACCAGAAGGCACCAACTGGCGCCTCTGCTGGTGGGAGGAGCTCTGCATGGCGCTGGCTCTGCAGGAATTGGAGGCCCTGTCCCTGACCAACAGCGTCATAGAGCTGGACACCGTGCAGGCCCTCAGCGCGGCCCTGAAGAGCCCTCGCTGCCAACTGCACACCCTAAGGTGAGCCCCACAGGGCCCAATGGTCTCCGCCCACTCATCTCACGGGCACCATGCCCTCTGGGTCCCGTCCCCCTGGGCTGCCTCGAAGAGCACATGATGTGTTTTGTTATAACAGCCGTCATTTCAGAGAGTTACCACTACAGTGTTTCCTCGTGCTCAAGTGGAATAAAAAAAAAAAATTAAAAGAAAGATAACAATTCCTGACCTTTACTTGTGGTAAATAAATAATTAAATACATAAAGCACATATGCACATACGTCGAAATGACGGAACTTTTTTTTTTTTATAAATAAATGGGAGATGGAGACGTAACCACGAAACGAGGTACGTTGAGTCTGATGTAACCCAAGGACTGCCTGTAATATCCTAGACGCATCTGAGATAGGGAAACCAACAGTCCCCCGCAGTCCCTCCCTGGCTGGCCAACCTCCCACGTCCCTCCTTGGCCCCGACCATGCACTAGTGGGGTCCCTTGGCCTGGCCCGCACCTTCTCACAATCCGGGACCCTTCAGGGGATGTCGGAAAGTCAGTTTTGACCGATCCCTCAGGCCAGGCCGAGGGACCCCACTAGTGCAAGAATTGGTGCACTGGGTCTCTAGTAAATAAATAACAAAACAAAACAGCTGAATTGCAGGGACTGAATGGAGACCTAGGCTCATCTCCTTCTTTAGAACCAATGGTTGGACAGCCGGTGTTGGCCCCAAATGCACATCCCATTCTGCCGATAACTTGTGGCTAGATTTCCAGGCTGGGGAAGATGCAGGTGACCCTGGAGCCGCTCTGCGGTGGGAGATGGATGAGGCTCTGTGGGCGCTGTGTTCCCTGGGGAGCTGAGGCGTGGCGTTTTGTGTGGCTCCCCAGGTTGGAAGGCTGCTCGGTCACCCCTACAAGTATGCTTGAATTTGCCGAAGACCTTTCAAGTAACCTGAAGCTGAAGACGCTGATGGTACGGAGGATCTATCTGAAGGACGAGGGGGCCTGTTCCCTGTCCAAGGCCCAGCGGGAGAGGCTGGCGTAAGTGCTGTTCTTGTTGCCATGGGACTGTGGCTTGTTTGGTCACATAAGTGCTTCTGGGACAAAGGCAGTGATAGGAGAATGTGTGTATCATGGGACACACTTAAGTCCTTTTTTAAAAAAATATATATTTGTATTGATTTCAGAGAGAAAGGGAGAGGGAGAGGGAGATAGAAACATCAATGATGAGAGAGAATCACTGATCGGCTGCCTCCTGCATGCCCCACATGGGATCGAGCTCATAACCCGGACATGTACCCTGACCAGAATCGAACTGTGATCTCCTGGTTCATAGGTCGATGCTCAACCACAGAGACATGCCGGCCAGGCCACATCCTTCCTTACTAATAGGTTTTTTTTCACAGTCCTACTATTCATCTCGGTCTCTCTAACATGAATGCCCGCTCATGTCTTTAATGCATCTTTCTGCATTTTTTATAAGTCCCATCCCCCTGTGTGTCCCCCATTCCTCCTCTACCTCTATCCTCTGGATCCCACTGATCCCCAGCCCACCACCCCTTCCATTGGTCGTCCCACTTCCAGTCCTCTCTCTTAAACCGTAGGCCCCTCAGAGGTGGTCCCAGATGTAGGAGGAGGCTTTTGTGTTTAAAAGGAAAGAAAGCCCAACTGGAATGTCCATCCCTCAGTAGGAGACAAAGAAAACCCAGTCATGGCCCTGGCCCGGTGGCTCAGTTGGTTAGAGCAGTGGTCGGCAAACTCATTAGTCAACAGAGCCAAATATCAACAGTACGACTTAAATTTCTTTTGAGAGCCAAATTTTTTAAACTTAAACTATATAGGTAGGTACATTGTTATTAACTTAATTAGGGTACTCCTAAGGCTTAGGAAGAGCCACACCCAAGGGGCCAAAGAGCCACATGTGGCTCGCGAACCACAGTTATATATTATATATATTATATATTATTACATACATTATATATTATCCTATATAATAAAAGCCTAATGTGCTAAGTGTCTGGTTGACCAGTCGACCATCCAACCAATCAAAGCATACTATGCTAATGACATGCTAAGTCTTCTCAGCTGTTCGCTATGATGTGCACTGACCACCATGGGCAGACACTCCAACCAGTAGGTTAGCTTGCTGCTGGAGTCAGGCCAATCATGACTGAGCAAGACAGGCTGGACACACCCGGGACCCCTCCCACAGTCCCTCCCCAGCTGGCCAACCTCCCGCATCTCTCCCTGGCCCCAATTGTGCACTGGTTCCCTCAGCCTGGCCTGTGCCCTTTCGCAATCCAGGACACCTCAGGGGATGTCAGAGAGCTGGTTTCAGCCTGATCCCGCAAGCCAGGCCAAGGGACCACACTGGTGCACAAATTCGTGCACTGGGCCTCTAATATATATTACATATATATTATATTACATATATAATATATAGCATTATATATAACAAATTATATATCATATATCATAGTATTATATATAACATAATTATATATTATTTATAATTATATATTCTATATTATGTATTGTATATTTATTATTTATTTTATATTATATTTAATGTAAATGTGTGTGTGTGTGTGTATATATATGTGTGTGTATATATATATATATATATATATATATATATATATATATATATATCAGGCATTATATATAATGCCTGATTAGTGTGGCTTAGTGGTTTAGTTTTGACCCATGAACCAAGAGGTCCATGGTTTGATTCCCGGACAGGGCACATGCCCAAGTTTCAGGCTCAATCCCTGATGGGGGTTGTGCAGGAACCAACTGATTGATGATTCACTCTCATCAATGTTTCTATCTCTCTTCTCCCTTTCCCTTCCTCTCTCTCTGAAATCAATAAAAAACGTATTTTTGGGAAACACACAGAGTGGTGGGTGGAAAGTGAGTGGCCTGCCATCTGTGTCTGCCCCAGGCTGGAGTGCTGTGACTACACGCTGCTCTCCTACCAAAGCCTCATCCTCAATCTCAGCAGCAACCACAGGCTGACCCACCTGAGCCTGGCCGGGAACGCCCTGAGGCCCGAAGGCGCCAAGGACCTGTGGAGCGCCCTGCAGAAAGCCAAGTGCCCACTACAGAGGCTCGTGTGAGTCCCAAGTGCTCTGTTCCTAATCTTGGGGTGTACAGCACAGCGCAGGAAATGGAGTCATAATCTATATATATAAAAGCCTAATGTGCTAATTGTCCCTCCAACTGGGCGATCATTTGACCAGTCGCTATGACATGCACTGACCACTAGGAGGCAGACACTCAATGCAGGAGCTGCTGAGCTGCGGTGTCTTGGCAGCAACAGTTCTCGAGTAACACACCCCAAAACCAGAGAGGAAGGAGCCCAATTCCTCGCGGGGCTACGCAATTCCACCTTCTGCCAGGGGTTATGTTGTTGTGGGGTACTGTTGGCCCCAAATCTGGTTTACTGCACACTTATGTTTGTGTTCCACACCCTGTAGTGACAGCAACATTGCAGAGTGCCCTCTCGCACTCCAGAACCCCGCAGGGGATGTCAAACCCAGTTTCGGCCTGATCCCTACAAGTCAGGCCGAGGGACCCCACCTGCCGGAGGAACCCTGCTCATTCTGCAAATGCCCTTCAAGCTATGCTGACGCCCCAGATGCGGCCGGCTGGGGAAAGACCATGGGAGGTTGGCTCCAGGGCATGTCCGGGCCATCTTGCCCAGTCCCGCCCCACCATCCACCTTCTAATTAATTTCCTTTCAATGTGCACGAATCCATGCTCCAGGCCACTAGTATCTCAAACCTGTTACACACACATACACACACACACACGGCAGGAAGGAGGCCCCACGGAAGGGTGTGTGGGTTGGTTCTTCCCTCCGTGTTCTCTCTGCAGCCTGAGGAACTGCGCCCTGACTGCCTGCTGCTGCTGGGAGGCAGCCTGCGCTCTTGTCCAGATCACCACCCTGCAAAGCCTGGACCTCAGCTTTAACAGCCTGACAGATGAGGGGTTGGACCAGTTCTGCAAGACCCTGGAGAACCGTAACTTCGGACTCCAGGTGCTTGAGTGAGTGGCTCCCCCACCCCTAACTCCTCCCTGCTGTGAGACCAGAGCAAGGGTGGTCTCAGGAGGGAAAACGGGGACGTCTGCATGCATCACTGGGTTTTTCTCCATCGGGTTGGAGGACTGGGGCGTTTCAGAACAGGGGTTCTCCAAGTGTGGTCCTCAGATGAGAAACACCCTGGGACACTGTTAGAAATGCCAATTCTTTTATTTTTAAACTAGAGGCCCAATGCACGAATTTACGCACCAGTGGAGTCCCTCAGCCTGGCCTGCGGGATCAGGCCAAAACAGGCTCTCTGACATCCCCTGAGAAGTCCCAGATTGCGAGAGGGTGCAGGCCAGGCCAAGGGACCCCACGGGTGTACAATGGGGGCTGGGGAGGGACGCGGGAGGTTGGCCAGCCAGGGAGGGACCGCGAGAGGGCTCCAGAGTGTATCCAGTCAGTCTCGCTTAGTCCCAATCAGCCGGACCCCAGCAGCAAGCTAACCTACTAGTTGGAGCATCTGCCCCCTGGTGGTCAGTGCACATCATAGCAAGCGGTTGAGCGGCCTTAGCATATCATTAGCATATTATGCTTTGATTGGTTGAATGGCCGACCAGTCAACTAGACACTTAGAATATTAGGCTTTTATTATATAGGATATATCTTTATTGATTTCAGAGAGGAAAGGATAGGGAGAGAGAGAGAGAAAGAAACATCAGTGATGAGAGAGAATCATGGACTGGCTGTCTCCTGCATGCCCCCCTACTGGGGATCAAGCCTGCAACCCAGGTGTGTGCCCTGACTGGGAATGGAACCATGACCCCCTGGTTCCTAGGTTGACAGTCAACCACTGAGCCACGCTGGCCGGGCATTGGTTGCTTCTTGTATGTGCCCTGAACGGGGATCAAACCCGCAACCTTGGCATATCAGGACGACACTCTAATCAGCTGAGCTCCCAGGCCAGGGCAGCGTTCAATTTTTGAAGGATTATATGGCTCATACCATCTCAGAATTAGGGATGGTGCAGCCTACTCTGAATAATTGCCCACAACACACAAAACAACTGACCCAAAACCTCAAAATGCCTTTGGAGGGAGGGGACTTGCTCCTCCCGGAGTGTGTCTCCCGGGCTGTGACCGTTGTCCGGCTGAGCTCTCAGACGTGGGACATGGGGACTCTCCTGCCGTCTCTGTCCGCCCCGCAGGCTGGAGGGGTGCCGGCTCACCTCCGACTGCTGCCAGGCCGTGGCCTCCTTGCTCCTCTGCCACCCGAGCCTGAGGCACCTGGACCTGAGAAAGAATGACATTAGGCTCAGGGGCGTCGAGCTCCTGCACCAGACCTTCGACCAGTGGAAGGGGGACACGAGGGTCGTCCTGTAAGTGTCTCGGAGACCCTGGACCTCAGGCGGCCCTGCAGGTGTCGCTAACGCTCTTCTCTCCGTTCCTGGGGGTTTGGGCTCTTCTTTCCATGGCCGAGCAAACCCAACCCCCCCCTTCCCACTCCCACCCATGCTGGTGTGGCATTGGAGAGTGGACCTGGATTCTTCGGGCTGATGTTCAGTTGTCTCTTCATCTTCTCTCCTTCTCCTTCTCCTTCTCCTCCTCCTCCCTCCCCTTTTCCCTCCTTCCCCCTCCTCCTCCCTCTCCTCCTCCTTCTCCTCTTCCTCCTCCTCCTCCTCCTTCCTCTCCTCCTTCCCCTCCTCCTTCTCCTCCTCCTCCTCCTTCCCCTCCTCCTTCCCTCCTCCTCCTCCTCCTTCTCCTCCTTCTCCTCCTCCTTCTCCTCCTCCTTCCCCTCCTTCTCCTCTTCTTTCCCTTCTTTCTCCTCCTTCTCTTTTCTTCTTCTTCTTTTCCCCCTTCTCCTCTTCTTCGTTTGCCCTGTTCTATGGGTCAGTGAGCCAGGGGACCACACAAGAGTGTGTATTCGGAGGAAGGATCCTTGGGGCCGTTTGGAGGGCTGCCTACTAGCCCTGAAAAGCAGTGGGTGGACCTAGGCATGGGCGGGTCCCCCTCCTCCCAGCTCCTGGGCGCATCCCCACTGGTCTCGGTCTCTGCTCGGGACAGACCACGGGGTCTCCCTGGGTCTCACTTCTACAGGGGTCTCCCTCCGGCTGTGCCTGCCCTTCCAGGACAGACAGACGGACGAGAGTGCGGTTTCTCTCCTTCGCAGGGAGAGGAAGCAGAGTTGCCATGTGAACGTGGGGCTCAGGCTGGAGGGGCCCCGGGTGGACAACAAGGTGCTGAGGATCCTGCAGGACTGGGACGCGAGGCCGCGCTAGTTGGGGGGGTCCCCCGACGCCCTGATGGGAAGTGGGGGTGGCTTCCCCAATGGGAAATGGGAGGGGGCGCGGATTCGTGTTCTGTGGGCCCTTCTGAGTCTGGAATCGCTCAGTCCGGTGTGGGGTGGCATGACCCCCACAGGCGCCCCGGGAGGCACTGAAGGGGACGGGTTGGGTGTTAGACGGGGCCACCCCGGGAGGAGGGTCCAGCCCACGGGCTCCCTGCACCTATGCCTTTGGGTATGTCCCGTTAGCTGGGCTGTGGGGAACGGCGGGCTCACTTTTTAGATTATTTAATTAAACTTGTACACAAGTAATTGAATTTGTATGCCAGTATTTAATTAAATTTGTACACGAGTATTTAAACTTGTGACAAGTATTTAATTAAACTTGTACGCGAGTATTTGATTAAATTTGTACGCATTTGATTAAACTTGTACACGAGTATTTAAATTTGTACACGAATATTTAAACTTATACACGAATATTTAATTGAATTTGTACACGAGTATTGAATTAAACTTGTACACGAATGCAATTTGCAAACTTGTCTGAGTGTCCTTTATTCCCCCAGAGACGGCCTGTCCGCTCTTAAAAGGAGGACATTTCCCAGGGAGACAGTGCAGTGTCGGGAGGTGAGCACTCCCCGCTGCCCTTGCCTGGTTCTTTTTTCTTTTTATCTTTCTCATAAACTTGTTTATTTCAGAGACACAGAGAGAGACGTTAATTTCTTTGTTGTTGTTGTTAATCCTCACATGAGGATATTTTTTCCATTGGTTTTTAAAGAGTGGAAGGAGGAAAGGCAGGGGAGTGGGGGGGGAGAAAGAGAGAGGGAGGAACATCCATGTGAGAGAGACACATTGGTTGGTTGCCTCCTGCAGCGTGCCCTTGACCAGAGTCGAACCCAAGACCCCTTTGGTCCTTGAGTTGATGCTCTAACCACTGAGAAAAACTAGCCAGGCCTCTTTTTAAAATATACATATATTTACTTTTATTTATTTATTTTAAATTTTGGAGAGAAAGGAAGGGAGAGGGAGAGAGAGCAAGCAACATCCATGGGCTGCCTCCTGCATGCCCCCTACTGGGGATCGAGCCCACAACCTGGGCATGTGACCCAACCACAGGGATAGAACCTGAAACCCAGGTCTGTGCACTGATGGGGGATCAAACCTGCAACCTTTTGGTGTACACAGGGTGACACTCCAACCGAGCCACACCGGCCAGGGCAATAATTGTTTGTATGTATGTACGTATTTTACTTTTCAATTACAGTGAACATTCGATACCATGTTCTATGAATTTCAGGTGACCCCCCACCCCATTCTGAAGAGTAGACAAAAAGAAAGCCCTAGCTGGTGTGGCTCAGTGGATAGAGTATTGGCCTGCGGACTGAAGGGTCCCAGGTTCAATTCCGGTCAAGGGCACATGCCCAGGTTTTGGGCTCGATCCCCAGTAGGGGGCGTGCAGGAGGCAGCCAATCAATGATTCCCTCTCATCGTTGATATTTCTATCTTGCTCTCCCTCTCCCTTCCTCTCTGAAATCAATAAAAATATATTTTTTTGAAAAGGCCCACCCAAAGTCAAGCTCTGTTGCCAATATGTTTTAGTCTGTTCTCCAGAGCCGGGAATTTAACAGCTGGAGCCGATCCGATGCCTCACTAAGAGCTCCCCCTCCCCTGCCTTGTAAATGAAGGCCTTGCTGGGGTCAATGGGCTCAGAGGTGGGCCCCATGAAGCCAGAGACCCCACCCACTGAGGTGCCCCCCCAAACGGTCTAGGAGATGCCCCCTTTCCTACAGCAATGAGGACACATGCCTTGGGAAGAGCAGGGCTAGGAGGAGGACAGTGCTCTTTGATCTTGGTGGCACATTGAATGACATGGGGACCTTCAAAAGTGCATAGGGGCCTGGCCAGTATTTCCCAGTGGATAGAGCATTGGCCAGCAGACTGAGGGATCCCGGGTTCAATTCCTGTCAAAGGCACGTACTTCAGTTGCACACTCCTCCCTGGCCCAGGCCCTGATCAGGGCGCATGCAGGAGGCAACCGATCAATGTGTTTCTCTCACGTCGATATTTCTGTCTTTCCTTTCTCTTCCACTTTCTAAAAAATCAATGGAAAAATACCCTCTGGTGAGGATTCTTTTTAAAAGTGCATATGAGCCTTGGCCAGGTGGCTTAGCTGGTTCGCGCTGACCATACATCAAGGTTTTGAATTCGATCCCTGGTCAGGGCACGTGCAAGAAACAACCAATGAGGGTAAGAGATCAACCTAAGGACTTGTATGCATGCACACAAGCATAACCAATGGACATGACACTGGGGGACAGGGGAGGCCAGGGGACTGTCAAGGGTGGGGGGGAAAAGGACACATGTAATACCCTTTGTAATACTTTAAGCAATAAAAAATATATATATAAAAAAAAGAAAAAGGAAAAAAAAAGAAACAACCAATGAGTGCATCGGTAAGTAAAAAACATGAATCTGAGGCTAGGGGACTGTCAAGGGTGGGGGGGAAAAAAGGACACATGTAATACCCTTTGTAATACTTTAAGCAATAAAATATATATATATATAAAAAAGAAAAAAGAAACAACCAATGAGTGCATCGGTAAGTAAAAACAATGAATCAATGTTTCTCTCTCTCTCTCTCTCTCTCTCTCTCTCCTCTCTCTCTCTCTCTCTCTCTCTCTCCGTCTCCCTTTCTCTCTCTCAATAAAAGTGCAACGGTATCCTGGCTCCCACCCCAGACATCCTGACCACTGGGATTTGAAAAGTTCCCCCAGGTGAGTCTAAGCTACGGTAAGGTTTGGGGAGGACTCGTAGGAGTTAGCATTACCTTTCACAACGTATGAGTGTATCACATCAATCTGAACCTACACGGGGATGCCAGTTCTATCTCAATCAAGCTGAGGGCAAGGGAGGAAAGAGACTGTGAGAGAAGCAGGAATGGGAGGATGGAGGCACGAGGCTGCTGGCATTTCTGCTGCCCCAGGTGGGCCCTGTAGAATGTTGGAGAATATTTATTGGATGACCAACGGGAATGCCTACTCCGAGGTCACGGGGAACCCAGGTGAGAGTCTCGTGGAGAAGGTCGATTGAACAACAGCGTCCTTTCATAGAGATCAATAAGCGCCAGGTGTGCCCTGGTTGGATGGCTTGGTTGGTTGAGCATCGTCCCATATACCAAAGGGTCATGGGTTCAGTTTCCCATGGGGACACATACCTGGGTTTCAGGTTCAATCCCTGGTTGGGGCACGTACAGGAGGCAACAGATAGATGTTTCTCTCTCTCTCTATCTCTCTCTCTTTCTCCTCTCCCTCCCTCCCCTCTCTCTAAAATATCAATAAAAACATATCCTCAGGTGAGGATAAAAAATAATATGTGCCCTGGCCAATTTGGCTGAGTGGATAGAGTGTAGGCCTGCGGACTGGAGGGTCCTGGGTTCGATTCCGATCAAGGGCACGTGCCTGGGTTGCGGGCTTGATCCCCAGAGGAGGGCATGCAATGATTCTCTTTCATCATTGATGTTTTGATCTCTATCTCTCCCTCTCCCTTCCTTTCTGAAATCAATAAAAATATTTTATAACAATAATAATAATATGCCCGGTCGGTGTGGCTCAGTGGTTGAGCGTCGGCCCATGAACCAAGAGGTCATGGTTAGATTCCTGGTCAGGGCACATGCCCAGGTTGCAGGCTTGATCCCCAGTGTGGGACAAGCAGGAGGCAGCCGACAGGTGTTTCTCATTGATGGGGTTTTTATGTTTGTTTGTATGTCAATCCTCACCCGAGGCTATTTTTCCCATTGAATTTTAGAGAGAGTAGAAGGGAGGGGGAGAGACAGAAACAGAGAAACATCAATGTGAGAGAGACACATCGATTGGTTGCCTCCCGCATGCCACACAAGGGGGATGGAGCCTGCAACCGAGGTACGTGCCCTTGACTGGAATCGAACCCGGGGCCCTTCAATCCGAGGGCTGATGCTCTATCCACTGAGCCAAACTGGGGCTCATTGGTGTTTCTATCTCTCTATCCCTCTCCCTTCCTCTCTCTAAGATCAACAAAATTTTTTAAAGAATAATAATGATAATTAATAAAAATAAATGCCAGGCCCTGACCGGTTTGGCTCGGTGGATAAAGCGTCGGCCTGCAAACTGAAGGGTCCCGGGTTCGATTCCGGTCGGGGGCATGTACCTTGGTTGCGGGCACATCCCCAGGAGGGGGTGTGCAGGAGGCGACTGATCGATGTTTCTCTCTCACCAATGTTTCTAACTCTCTGTCCCTCTCCTTTCCTCTCTGTAAAAAATCAATAAAATATATTTTTAAAAAATAAAGTAAAATAAATGCCAGGCGAAATGTCCAGGTCAGTTAAAGGACACACGTGTGCGCACACACACAATTATTGCTGCAAGACAAGCAGGTGAAGGCCGTGCTCGCCCCGAGGCCCTGGGCACAGGTGTGGTGGGGAGGTGCACGCAGGGGCAGGGAGCAGGTGCCCCTCATTCACTGGGCCGTGCCCTTCCCAGCCCAAAGCAGCCAATGGCCCGAGGCAGCCAATGGCCTGTGGCCACGTAACCACCCAAGATTCCCCAAAGACCCTCTGCAGGTGGTGCTGGTTGGGACCTGATCCTAGAGGTGAGGAGTGGAGTCGGTGAGTATTTCCTCAGGTCTTGTTCCAGCACCTTCCTTTCTCTTAAACGTTCAAACCTACTTGTTGAGCCTTCGTCTGGGTCCCCACCCTCCCCACTAAGACTCTCCGGAGCCCAAAGCCACCTTTAGAAAGAATGGAAGGTCCCGTTTCCCAAGCAAAACGCCCCTGTTAGGGGCCTTAGGAACCTGCCTCACCCTTTCCAGTCTCTGCGTCTAAACCTGAGGACGGAGCTGGGGTCCTGGGGTTCAAGGTCAAGGTCAGCGGAGGTGGTGGGAGTTGGGGTGCTGCTGTGTTCGTGGTGCTCACGTGAACTGTGGCTCAGCCACCCACCCTGCGGGAGCTCTCTGTCCAGTGAGGAAACAGAGTCCCAAGTGAGGTAACAGGGTGGTGAGGGTGGGACCCCCTTCGAAACCTCGCTGTAATGGGAACCGCCTCTGCGGGGTCCCCGAAGACCCTGTGATGTCCTCAGGGAGGAGAGAAAGGGTGGGCGCCAAGTGGAGTTTCGGGGGGGGGGGGCACATTGGAGAGAAACATACATCCCCATCGTGTTTGCTTGCTCTAAAATACAGAAAGGTATCTCCTGTGAAAGCATCATTTTAGGGAAAGCTGGTGGAAATAAATGGGTCTTACTAAAATGATTGAGCTGTTACCATTACCCATCTATTAGTGACAGAGAGACAGGGAGGTAGGAAGAGAGAGAGAGAGAGAGAGAGAAGAGAAAGAGAGAGAGAGAGATGGGGAGAGAGAGAGAAACGTTTTGGGGGTTGGGGAGGGAGACAAGCAGGAGAGCCATGCCCTCTCTCCCTCTCCCTTTTGTCTGCTCATTTAGTCTCAGAAAATAGCCTTCACCACCCAGCTTGTTTTGGGGGTTTTTTTAGTTAGGGCAATATTGGTTAATAAAACTATGTAGGTTTCAGGAATATAATTCTACACATCATCTGTGTATTGTGTGTTCACCACCCCCAAGTCTCCTGCCATCACCATTAATCCCCCCTTAACCTTTTCCTACCCCCCCCAACCCCCTCTCCCTCCGGGAATCACCCTACTGTTGTCTGTGAGGGATTAAGCAAAGGAAAAAAAAAGCTCACCTGGGGTGGAGACGGGAGCCGGGTGGAGGGGGTCAATGAGGGGGGAAAAGAGGAAAGTTGGGGTAGTACGTCTGTAATACTTTCAGCAATAAAAATAAATTTCAAAAGAAAAGAAAAAACTCATAGACACTGACCACCCCTCTTCATTCACACCCCTCTAGCCTACCCTCTTGCTGGGACACCATCTCCCCTTCCCTCCCCAGTCAACCCTTCCAGCTGGGCTCTAACCCCATGTGGGTGTCTGTCTGTCTTTGGGGCTTCATGTCCCACTTCCTTTTCTGGGATGTATTGCACGAGGGGTAGCAGTAGCTTTTCTCTGAAACACGGTGAGCTACTCACCACATCAGAACTTTGGCCTTCAATTCCATCAAGGGAGGACAATAATATCTCAACATTGAGGTAGTTTACAGAAAGCGTGAGTGGCGTACCGTCTGTCACCTGAGGAGGGGTTGGGCAAGAACATGCATTTATTTGTTTTTGATTCTTTGCTTGTTCTGCCTTTATAGATTCTTTTTCTTTTTCAATTAAATGTATTGGCATAGCATTGGTTAATAATGTAACATTCAGCAGTAGAGTTATTGGGGTGACATTGGTTAATAAAAGTATATAGGTCTCACGTGTACAGTTCCATAATGCATCCTCCGAATATTGTATTGTGTGTTCACCACCCCAAGTCAAGTCTCCTATCACCATATGTTTGACCCTCTTTACCCTCCAGCCCCCTTCCCCTCTCATATGCTGTTGTCTGTGTCTGAGTCTTTGTGTTTGTTGCTTTCTTTTATACCCACATATGAGTGAAACCATGTGGTTCTTGTCCTTTTCCATCCGACTTATTTACTCAGCACGATACTCTCAAGATCTATCCATATTGTATCAAATGACACTATTTTTTTTTTATTTTTCGTATAGACATTTTAAAAATGTTTTCATTGATTTTTATTTTATTTTTTTCACCCTCACCTGGGGATATTCTTCCATTGATTTTTAGAGTGAATGGAAGAGAGAGGGAAAGACAGAAATATCGATGTGAGAGAAATACATCAATTGGTTGCCTCCTGCACCAGCCCTGACCAGGGAAGAGCCTGCAACTGAGGTGCATGCCCTTGTCCGGAATCAAACCCGGGACCCTTCAGTCCACAGGCCGATGCTCTATCCACTGAGCCAAACTCGCCAGGGCTGGGCTGTAAGTTTAATTCAAATGTTTCCTTCAAGTTGTGGGTATGTATGAAAGTGTTTCCTTGTGACCACCCAAAATTCATTCTCTTTTAAATAAACTTCCTCGTTAATTTAACCACTCAACCAAGCAGTTGAGAGATTTTGTGTGTCTACTTTCCATCTCCGTGTATCCAGGTTCTTTTATGTTAGAGGTTTGGGAAAATGAGGAAATCATTTTAATTTTGAACGAAGAAATCTGAATTAGGATGTAACCTTTTCAACTTGTTCTTAGAAATAAGTGGGGTCATTTTTTCCCCCTCTAACCACCAATAGGATCGATAGTTTTCCTAGCTATTACATGGGAATGTGGAGAAAAGCTTAGTTTTTTGCTAGGGTTCTGTTTTGAATAATCCAGCACATAAACTTTATCATCTGTCCATTGTTAGAAGTTTTCTCCTCTCCGTCTCTCTCCGTCTCTCTCCGTCTCTCTCCGTCTCTCTCCGTCTCTCTCCGTCTCTCTCCGTCTCTCTCCGTCTCTCTCCGTCTCTCTCCGTCTCTCTCCGTCTCTCTCCGTCTCTCTCCGTCTCTCTCCGTCTCTCTCCGTCTCTCTCCGTCTCTCTCCGTCTCTCTCCGTCTCTCTCCGTCTCTCTCCGTCTCTCACTCATAGATGGGTAATAGTAACAGCTCAATCATTTTAGTAAAACACGCATTTCTACCAGCTTCCACTAAAATGATGCTTTCATGGGAGATGCCTTTTCATAGTTTAGAGAAAGCAAACACTATGGGAAGGTATGAAGTAAAATGTGTTCTTCGGTTCACCCTCCCCCCCTCAATCCATGTCCTGTTCATCACCCCTAAATAGTGTGTTTGGGGTGGGGCACTAATATCTTACAGGTGGAGGCACCGTTCTGCGCTGGCAGTTGGGTATTGAGGATGCAGGGCTTGAATGGACACACCTGTCTCGCTGTTGTTGAGAGTATTACAGATGTCCCCCATTTTTCCCCATTTGCCCCCCTCTTCCCACTCCTGCCCCTCCCCAGGCCTTCACGACACTATTGTCTGTGTCCATGGGCTATGCCTATACCCATATAAGTTCTTTGGTTCATTTCTTCCCGCCTCCTCCCCCCTTCCCTCTGAGATTCTACTCTCTGTTCCATGCTTCTACTAGTATGCCTCTGGACCTATTTTGTTCGTCACTTTGTTCATGAGGTTCCACATATGGGTGAGATCATGTGATACCTGTCTTTCTCTGACTTATTTCACTTGGCATAATACTCTCCAGGTCCCTCCATGCTGTCTCAAAGGGTAAGAGATCCTTCTTTTTCACAGCTGCGTAGTATCTCATGGTGTAAATGTCCCACAGCTTCTTTATGCACTCACCTACTGATGGGCACGTGGGCTGTTCTCACCTACTGATTGGCTCTTGTAAATAATGCTGCAGTGAACATAGGGGTGCACGTGCTCATCCTGACTGGAGCACACCTGTTCTTGATCAACCCCAAACGGCCTTCGGTGTTGCCGTTGCAAACAAGCCTGTGTCTAATGATATTAGCAGTTAGAGGGCATAGCTCTTGACAAACTGCCCTCCACAGACATGGCCCCAGTTGATACGTCTACTCAAAATATAGGAGCACCTATTTCTCAGCCCAAAGAAAAGTAGTAGGTCATCAAACATTAGGGAGCTGGCCAGCTGGCATATGGGACTCGGCACCTGCCAGCTCAATAAAGCCGAAATATTTCCCCCAGAATTTTATGGTCTATTTTTGGCTTTTGATAACTTGGCACTTGGAATTCTTATTGAGCAACATTATCATTCATGACTCTGTAACTAGTACAAATGGAAGCCACATCCAGGTAGAGTTGATTTTGTTTGTTTTTTTAATCCTTTGCTCGCTTTTAGAAAATGTTTTTATTGATTCCAGAGAGAAAAGGAAAGGGAGAGAGAGATAGAAAGATCAATGATGAGAATCATTGATTGGCTGCCTCCTGCACCCCACATACTAGGGATCGAGCCCGCAACCCAGGCATGTGCCATTGACCGGAATCAAACCTGGACCCTTCAGTCTGCAGGCCGGCGCTCTATCCACTGAGCCAAACCGGCTAGAGTGAAGCATTCTTTACAAGATCCAAGATCTAGAAACAGCCCAACTGTTTATGAGTGGGTAAAAAAAGCTGTAGCACATATACACTATGAAATACTTTGCGACTATAAAAAGAGAGAGAAACCCGGCTGGTGTGGCTCAGGGGTTGAGTATCAACCTATGAACCAGGAGGTCACATTTCGATTCCTGGTCAGGGCACATGCCCAAGTTGTGGGCTCGACCCCCAGTGGGGGTCATGCAGAAGGCAGCCAGTCAATGATTCTCATTATTGATGTTTCTCTCTCTCCCCCTCTCCCTTCCTCTCTGGAATCAATAAAAATATATTTACTTAAAAAAAAAAAAAAAGGAAATCTTACCTTTTGCAACAGCATGGAGGGACCTGGAGAGTATTGTGCTAAGTGAAATAAGCCAGTCAGAGAAAGACAAGTATTCTCACTCATATGTGGAATCTAAGGAACAAAATAAAGTGATGAACAAGACAGGACCAGAAGCAGGAGGCATGGAATAGACTGACATATCTCGGAGGGGAGGGGAGGGGGCCGGGAGGGATGGCAGTGAATGTGATCATGTGATGCTTGACTCTCCTTTGAATCTTGTCACTCTCCCCCACCCCCACCCCCAGGTCCCATCTGCTCCCTGCAACCAGGGAAATCTTCTCCATCCACACAGGGGGGCCCTCCACCTGGCGTAGCAATGGGAGAAGCCAACGTGTCCCCCTTTTCCGACTGTGGACTGCGCTGGTGTCTCCAGCAGCTGGACAAGGAAGAGTTCCACACGTTCAAGGAGTTGCTGATGGGAAGCACTTCGGGGCTGGTCCCGGGCTCCTTCCCGTGGATGGAGGTGGCTGGGGCGGACGCACAGCACCTGGCCTTCCTCCTGCATGAGCACTGCCGGGCTCTGGTGGTCTGGAGCATGGCCATGGACATCTTTCTCGAGATGAACCTGCCAGTGCTCTCTCAGAAGGCGAAGGAGGAGATGGAAAGTGAGTGAGGCCACCCAGCCGCTGTGGCTCAGTGGTTGAGTGTCAGCCTAGGAACCAGGAGGTCACGGTTTGATTCCCAGTCAGGGCACATGCCCGGGGTGTGGGCTCCATCCCCAGTAGGGGGCAAGCAGAAGACAGCTGATCCATGATTCTCTCTCATCATTGATGTTCCCCCCTCTCTCTCCCTCTCCCTTCTTTTCTCCCTTCTGCTCTCTCTAAAAACCAATGGAAAAAAATCCTTGTGTGAGGATTAACAACAAAATACTGAGACCACAGGATAGTTTCCCCTCTTGCACATTTAAAAAGAAAATCTGTATTATTGAAAGTATTACATAGGTGTGGGGGGTGGGGGTGGGGGTGGGGTCCAGGAGGCAGCTGATCCATGATTCTCTCTCATCACTGATGTCTTTCTCTCAAATCAATAAAAACATTTTTTAAAAATCAGAGCACCCTTCACATAAATCTCTGTTGTTTCTCGGTGATGGTGACACTTGAGGCTCCGACTCCACTGTCCCCATTACAGGCTAGTCATGGGGTAAACTGGCTCATCTTGGTTCCCCTCAGTCATTTGGGCAGAGAGTGCACTTAAAAATTATTTTTTCTTAATTTGAGAGAGAGAGATTTTTTGTTCCACTTATTGCACTCAGTGGTGGACTCTTGTATGTGCCTGACTGGGGATCAAACCCGCAAACAATCGGCATATCGGGATGATGCTCTAACCCCAACTGAATCACTGGCTAGGGCCATTGCTGTGATGTTATGGCCACTGTTCTGTCATCTGCTCTGTGTTGCAGAATGTTCACTGGCTGAAATACTACAAGATTTTACACCCACGAAGACTGACCAAGGAACAAGCATGGGCCAGCCTTCAGGTCAGTGTGGGGTGTTGGGTCAAGGGTTTCCTATCTCAGTCCATGGCCCTGCCATCCTCTGTGCTGCTCACACCAGAAGCCTGGTCATTATTTTTAGTACTAGAGGCCCGGTGCATGAAATTCATACACAGGTGGGGTCCCTCTGCCTGGCAAGCAATCAGGGCCATCTCACCCAGTCCCAATTGGGGCTGGTCACCAGGGAGGGACCGCAGAAGGGCTTTAGAGTGTGTCTGGCCCCATCTCACCAAGTCCCGATAGGCCGGACCCCAGCAGCAAGCTAACCTACCAGTTGGAGCATCTGCCCCCTGGTAGTCAGTGCATGTCATAGTGACTGGTGAGTTGACCAGTCGGTCAGACACTTAGCATATTAGGCTTTTATATAGAGAGATGTTTATTTATGATTGATTGACTCTTTTCTCTACCTTCTACCTACTTCATCAGAAAATCATATGAGACCTAACTCTGAAGTAGGACTTTTTTTTTTTTTCTTTTATTTTAGAGAGGAAGTGGGGGGAGAGAGAGAGAGAAAAAAACATCAATGATGAAAGGGAATAATTGACTGGCTGCCTCCTGCACACTCCCTACTGGGGATCAAGTCCATAACCTGGGCATGTGCCCTTGACTGGGAACTGAACCATGACCTCCTGGTTCATAGGTTGATGAACAACCACTGAGCCAAGTTGGCTGGGCTGGACGTATTTCTACACATTTATTACCATAGCCTGTATGTCAGAATCATCTCACTTGAATGTCTAATCTGTTTCTACTCTGGTTACATGGAATCCTTTCCCCACGGTGATAAGCAAGGTGATCTTTTAAAAATTTCCATCTGGCCCCAGCCACCTTGACTCAGTGGATAGAGCATCAGCCTGCGGACTGAAGGGTCCCAGGTTTGATTCTGGCCCAGGGCGCATGCCTAGGTTGCGGGCTCAATCCCCAGTAGGGGGTGTGGAGGAGGCAGCCGATCAATGATTCTCTCTCATCATTGATGTTTCTATCTCTCTCTCCATCACCCTTCCTCTCTGAAATCAATAAAGAAATATATATATTTTTAAAAATTTCCATCTGGACAGATTCATAGATAAAGAGGAGGCCATAGCTCAGGTGGGGATGGTGCTGGAGGCGTGGAGGGATTGAGCAAAAGAGGGAAAAAAGGAAAAGAACCCATGCCCTGGCCAGTGTTTCTTGGTGGTTAGAGCCTCAACCCTGGCACCAAAGGGTCTTGGGTTTGCTTCCCAGTCAAGGGCACATTCCTCGGTTGCAGGTTTGATCCCTGGCCCCAGTTGGGGCTCATGCAACCAATCTATGTGTGTCTCTCACATTGATGTCCCTCACTGGGTTTGACCTCTCATTTTAACAGCTTACCCAAAGGTCTCCAAAGAATAAAAAGCAGAAATGAGACCAAAACCCGTACCCTCTGAGCTTGACCCTAAGGCTCGTTTTCTGTCCACTGTGCCTCTCCAGCTGAGTCATAGTTTCAGATGGGTCAGAAGGTGAAATCTGGCGTTGCAGACCCTATCTCGGGGATACTGTGGGTCTGACCTTGTTAAGTCACCTCTAAGTGTGTGGGATTTCATTCTTCTTCCCTCTCTTTTCTGCAGAAATGTCAAAAGTTATAAAACAAGATGATACCACAGCAGCAAAGACAAAAGACCAAGGTAAAGAACTCTAGTTTATTCATAGTCTCTCTCTCTCTCTCTCTCTCCCTCTCTCTCTCTCACTCTTCCTCTTCCTCTCTTCCTCTCTCTCCCCCTCCCTTCTTCTTTCTCTCAAAATCAATAAAAAACATCCTTTTACCTGACCAGCATGGCTCAGTGGTTGAACATCAACCTATGAACCAGGAGGTAAGGATTCAATTCCCAGCCAGGGTACATGCCTGGGTTGCAGGCTCAATCCCCAGTAGGGGGTGTGCAGGAGGCAGCTGATCAATGATTCTCTCTCATCATTGATGTTTCTATCTCTCCATCTCCCTTCCTCTCTGAAATCTATATATATTTTTAAAATATATCCTCAAGTGAGGAATAATAATAATCACAATAATCCATTGCTGAGAAGCAACAAAGTCTCCTGTGTGTAGAGTGTCTGAAATCCAGACTGTCTTCCAACTTTGTCTCCTGTTTCTCTTCTGCCCTCTCCGGTCTGGCATAGGCCAAGGAGGTGACAAAGAGAACTACAAACATCATGTGAAGAAAAGGTTCGCCACAGTGTCGGGTGTACACCACAGTTTCAAAACCTTTGCCGCTGATTGTCCACAAATGCAAATGTTGTCTGGTGCTTTCGCTCCAGACCAGCAGGGCTTCCGGCCACTCACCGTGGTCCTGCACGGAAGACCGGGGGTCGGGAAGTCGGCTCTGGCCAGAAGAATCCTGCTGCACTGGGCCCGTGGGGAGCTCTACCCGGGTGTGTTCTCCTATGTCTTCTTCCTCGATGCCCGAGACATACCATGGAGGAGGAGAAGCAGTTTCACGGAGTTAATTTCCAGGGAGTGGCCAGACCCTGAAGTCCCCGTGGCAAACATCATGTCCCAACCAGACAGGCTCTTGTTTGTGGTCGACGGTTTTGATGACCTGGACGTTGCCCCCGAAAATGCTGACCTGAACGTCTGTGACAACTGGACGGAGAAGCGGCCCGTGTCCGACCTGATGTGCAGTCTGCTGAAGAAGGCCCTGCTGCCCGAGTCCTCTCTGATCGTCACCGTCAGAGACGAGAGCCTGGAAAAGCTCTGCTCGATGCTCATCTCTCCCCGCTACCTCTTCATTGAAGGAATCGCGATGGAGAAAAGGATCCAGGTGTTCCTCAAGCACGTCAAGAACGAGGACCAGAAAACGCAGGTCCTGCACGAGGTGCTGGACAACCACGTGCTGATTGACAGGTGCCAGGTGTCCGTCACGTGGTGGCTGCTCTGCCGGGCTCTTGAGCTGCAGACGGCCTCGGGGAAGGGCCTGCCCCCTACCTGCCAGGTCCTCACCGGCTTGTACGCCACCTTCGTGGCCCATCAGCTCGCCCCTCGAGATGGCCCGGGACGCTGCCTCAGTCCGGACGAACGAGTGGTGCTGAAGGGCCTGTGCCGGATGGCCGTGCAGGGCGTGTGGGCCAGGAAGTTCGTGTTCTACAGCGATGACCTGGGCATTCACGGGCTGACGGAGCCGGAGCTCTCCGTGCTGTTTCACAAGTACATCCTCCTGCGGGACAGCCAGGGGGAGCGGTGCTTCACGTTCCTGCACCCGAGCCTGCAGGAGTTCTACGCGGCCCTGTACTACGTGCTGGAAGGCCTGGAAGCCGAGTGGGAGCCCCATGCTCTGTGCATTGAGAATTCCAAGAGCCTGAAGGAGCTCAAGCAGGTCAGCTTCAACGTCCACGTGCTGCAGATGAAACGTTTCTTGTTTGGCTTCATGAACAAAGAGGTGGTGCGGGCCCTGGAGGACCTGCTGGGGTGTCCCGTGGCCCTGGTGGTGAGGCGGGTGCTGCTCCAGTGGGTCTCCCTGTTGGGTCAGCAGGCCACCACCACCTCCCCGCTGGACTTCCTGGACTCCTTCTACTGTCTCTTCGAGACCCAAGACGAAGAGTTTGTCCGTTTGGCGTTGAGAAGCTTCCGGGAAGTGAGGCTGACGATGAACCGGCCCATGGACCTGAAGGTGTCCTCCTTCTGCCTCCAGCACTGCCAGCGCCTTCGGGAAATTCAGATGGACGTCAGGGAGATCTTCCCCGAAGATGAGGCCACCGAGGCGTGGCCCGTCGTTCCGCAAGGGTGTTTGCCCCCCCCCCCCGCCCGCCCCCGCAATTTTCATTCTTTCCATCTCCACGCGGAGGTGTTGGTGTTTTGAGATGATCATCGCCACAATCGTGCTAATTAGCATAGCCATCCCTCACACAGCTACCTTGGAGCAGAAGACATTTAACATGTTGCGGACGGATCATGAGAATTCTCGCTTCATATGACACCGATTTACAGAGTATCATACTTTAAAAAGATATTAGCTTGTAACAACATGCAATGAATAACTTCAAAATGCAACGGGTATTTAATTTTAAAGCGTGCCTTTCACATTTACGTAAAATGCTTTTTGTACTCGTTCAATAGAAACTTATCTGGCCACTGGGTAAAGCTAGCAATAAAACTACTGGTCCGCAATGCGTTAAGACCTACCGTCCTAGCCAATTTCCAGTGCGAAACACCGTAGCTGTACGTTATATGTAACTGAGACTCTGCGCCCTTTGGCCAACGTGCCCCCATTCCCTCCACTCCCCCCCCCCAAATCACTGGCAACCACCGCGGAGGCTCGCTCTGCCTGTGTGAATCCCACTGTTTTACATTCTGCATGCGAGGTCATGCGTGTCTTTCTGTGTCTGGTTGGTCCCGCTCAGCATCATGTCCTCTGGGTTTACCTATGTTGTTGCCAATGGAAACACCTCCTTTTATAAGGCTGGGTAATATTCTATTGGGGGTACGGGTGACATTTTCTTCATCCATCCACCGACATCTGGGTTGTTTCTATAGGGTGTCCCCCAAAAATGTAGACACACACTTTATATACTTACAAAGGCCGTGTTTGTTAAAAGACATTTCATTTTCAAAATTGAGCTCTCAGCTGTGAGAGTATGTATACATTTTGGGGGGGATACTCTGCATATCTTGGCTGTTGTGGATAATAGAATGAAAATATCTCATAGGAACCTGACTATCAATTCTTTGTTTGTTTGTTTGTTTGTTTTGTAAAATATGTATTTATTGATTTCAGAAAGAGGAATGGAGAGGGGGAGAGAGATAGGAAGTCAGTGATGAGAATCATCGATCAGCTGCCTCCTGCACGCCCCATACTGGGGATGGAGCCCACAGCCCAGGCATGTGCCCTGACTGGGAATGGAACCGTGACCTCCTGGCTCATGGGTCGATGCTCAACCACTGGGCCATGCTGTCCAGGCCTGACTGTCAATTCTTTTGCATACATAGGATTATTGGGTCGTAAAGTAGTTTTATTTTTAATTCTTTTAGGAGCCTCCCTGCTGTTCTGCATAGAGGCTGCACCATTTCACATGCAAAGGGGAGCTGGCATCAAAGCACAATCTGACTCAAGAGCCACTGGCTCCAAACCATCCTACTGCACCCCTGGGTACCAAGGACTCAGGATGCAGGGTAGCCAGGAGTGTGCCCATGCAAGGCATGGACATCTCTATTGTGTCCTCTGAGCCTCTACACCCATCCCCATCTCATCCTGTAGACTAGTCTCTCTTCTCTGACATGGGAGTGGCTGTTGCTCATGTTAAAATCCATCCCATGGGCCTACCCAGTTTGGCTCAGTGGCTAGAGCATCAGCCTGCAGACTGAAGGGTCCCAGGTTCCATTCCGGTCAAGGGCACATGACCAGGTTTCGGGCTCGATCCCCAGTGGCATGCAGGGGCAGCTGATCAATGATTCTCTCTCACCATTGGTGTTTCTTTCTCTCTCCCTCTCCCCCTCCCTCTCCCTTCCTCTCGGAAATCAATAAAAATATATATTTTTTTAAAAATTCATCCTGTGGAAGCCAATGTTTCCTTCCTTCTCCCATGCAGGCTGCAGACCAAGCCCCTGGTCATCGAGTGGTGGGAGAACCTCTGCTCCGTGCTCAGCACCCACCCTAGCCTGCAACAGCTGGACCTCGCAGGCAGCATCCTGAGCGAGTGGGCCATGAGGACTCTGTGCGTCAAGCTGAGGCAGCCAACCTGCCAAATCCAGAAGCTGATGTAAGGCTGCCCTAAGGCCAATCTATAAACTGTAGATTCGGAGGGGACAAGTGCCATGGGAGGTATAAGAACCGAGCTCCCAAAAGCAATGGGATGGGAAGGGACTCAAGACCTCATGAAGGGTGGGTTCTTGTGTTGAGGTTTTGAAGGATGCATAAGAGTTGGTTAGTAAGGGGAAAAGAGAAGGGAGCTCATTTCAGGCGAGTGGTCCAGCATGAAGCAATGAATGCAAAGATCAAAGTGCATGATTTCCTGAAGCACTTCCATCAGTCCTTGGTGCCTTTAAGGTCATAAGGTCATATCAGTATATATAAAAGGCTAAGTGACCAACTGTATGTCCGGTCGACCAGCCGACCGGTACATATGAAGCACACTGGCAATTTAAAAATAAACATTGACTCGTGCATGCGCAATACATATTAAAATATTTTATATTTTAATTTTATACTACCATATTATATATACTACTTGACATGTAATTTTTTGCAGTAACTTAGTTACTGCACGAATCTTCTAATTTATTGCCTTTCCATGTGCACGAATCCATGCACCGGGCCACAAGTATAGTCATAAGCTCACACATATTTGAATGCTAATACGTTCCTGGGTCTGTAGACCCCGGGGTACTCACCAGGCACCTGCAGTGATCGAGGAAGGGTGAGTTGTACTTTGAAGGTTCTATTTAATGTTCCTTCCAAGGCCATGCAAAGCCCACAGGACAGCCAAGACGAGAGTCAGTCAGGTTCTTGGTTGCAAAGGCCGCCCCCTCCCCATCCTCCCCTTTCTGCGTCTGAGTGCTTTCCTTCAAAGGGGCTGGGCCAAGGGGCTGGTGACCCCACAGTAATGAATGGTGCCCTGTCACCTTACGTCCTGCACAGAACTTAACAGCTCTGCCCACTGCTATTTGAACACCCTCCCCGGGGAAGCCCTCCCCATAGCTGTCCCTGTGTTGCTGCTGTTTTTAATAAATTTTTATTGATTTCAGAGAGGAAGGGAGAGGGAGAGAGCGAGAGAGAGAGAAACATCAATGATGAGAGAGAATCATTGATAAGTTGCTTCCCATACACCCCACACTGGGAATTGAGCCTGCAACCCGGGCATGTGCCCTTGACCAGAAATCAAACCATGGCCTCCTGGTTCATAAGCCAACGCTCAACCACCAAGCCACACTGGCCAGGCATAGCTGTCCCTGCTGTAAACTCTTGTCACACCCTGTCATTGGCTCTAATCCATGTCATCACCATATTTGTAATACAACAGTAATACATGATAGTGGCAAAGAGATTTAGGAATTGCAGAGGTGTTAAGTAAACCCTTTGATGACTCTTCAACTTCCTGTCTCCCTCATTAATCTACATATTTTCCATGAAATTATATGTTAATATTGGCAGGAAAAGTCTAGTCCCCACCTGGCCCCATCCATAGTAATTATAATGTTACTGACTATATTCCCCATGCCGTACTCCACATTCCCATGACTGTTTTTGCAACTATCAATTTGTACTTTTCTTTTGATACTCACCCCAGGATGTGTTCATTGATTTTTAGAGAGAGAGAAACATCAGTTGGGCGCATGCAGGAGGCAACTAATCGATGTGATACAGGATTAGTTGCCAGGACCCTCTCTCCCTCCCGCTCTAAAAATCAATGGAAAAAATACCCTCAGGTGAGGGTGAACCACGACGAAAGGAATAATTAGGCTGCACCCAACCATCTAACTCTCGCTCCCTCACTCTCTCCGGCAGATTTAAAGGCACACAGATCACCCTGGGTCTGCCTCATCTCTGGAAGACGCTGATCGTCAACCATAACATTAAACACCTGAACTTGGACAACATTCACCTGCAAGAGGAAGACATCGGGGTCGTGCAGGAAGCCTTAAAGCACCCCCACTGCTTGTTGGAGTCTTTGAGGTAAGTCCCGGGTCTGGTTCTCAACTTTTCTTTTTTAAATCTTCAACTCCAGGATATGTTTAGAGAGAGGAGGGGGGAGATCGAGAGAAAGAGAGAGAGAGATGAATGTGAGAAACATACATCGGCTGCCTCCCACACACCCTGCCCAGGGATCAAACTTACAAGCCAGGTACGTGCCCTGACCAGGAATCAAACCCACAACCCCAACCAACTGGAGCCACCCAGCCAGGGTGATTTTCACTTTTTTGTTGTTTGGGGTTGTTGTTTTTTTAATTTTCACCCAAGGAAATTTTTCCATTGATTTTTAGAGAGAGTGGAAGAGAGAGGGAAAGACAGAGAAACATCGATGTCGGAGAAACACATCGGTTGGTTGCCTCCTGCACGTACTCTGACCAGGGCCCTGGCCGGGGAGGAGTCTGCAACCGAGGTACGTGCCCTTAACCAGAATCGAACCCAGGACCCTTCGGTCCTCAGGCCAACGCTCTTATCCACTGAGCCGATCCAGCTGGGGCGGTTTTCGCTTTTTGATTGTATGGATTTATTTTATTTATTTATTTATTTTTTTTGATTGGTTTGCTTTTTCACTTTCTATGTTGAAATAATTATTCCTGGCGAGTTGCAAAAAGATGGCAACAGGTTGGAAGGTTGACGAAGTCCAGAAATAGATGGCAGGGACACGGTACAATGATGTGAATGGACTTAATGCCCTAGAACTGGGCACATAGAATGGTCAGGGTGGCCATTTTTATGTTGTGTATATTTTACCACAATACAAAAGTCACTTGTGATGTTTCATAAAGTTGGGGGAGGGGGGGGGATCACAGCGTGGCCAGTGTGGCTCAGTGGTTGAGCATTGACCTATGAACCAGGAGGTCACAGTTCGATTCCCGGTCAGGACACATGCCCAGCTTGTGAGCTCAATCCCCCATGGGGGGGGGGGGGGAGTGCGGGCATGCAAGAGGCCGCCGATCCATGATTCTCTCTCATCCTTTTTTTAAAATATATTTTATTGATATTTACAGAGAGGAAGGGAGCAGGATAGAGAGTTAGAAACATCGATGAGAGAGAAACATCGATCAGCTGCCTCCCGCACACCCCCTACTGGGGATGTGCCTGCAACCAAGATACATGCATTTGACCGGAATTGAACCTGGGACCTTTCAGTTCATAGGCCGACACTCTATCCACTGAGCCAAACCCATTAGGGCTCTCTCTCATCCTTGATGTGTCTATCCCTCTCTCCTCTCCCTTCCTCTCTGAAATCAATAAAAATATACTTTTTAAAAAATCAAAAATAATCACAGTGGTTAGAATGTGGGCCCCACGCACCAAAGGGTCTCAGGTTTGATTCTAGGTCAAGGGCATGTGCCTGGGTTGCAGGTTCCGTCCCCGGCCAGACTTGGAGGCCACAGCGGACAGTGTCCAGGGACCAGCGGAGAGGCCCAGGTGCTGGGGACAGACGGACAGACGGATGGACGAGGGTGTGTTTCACAAACCTCCTCTCTGTCTGCAGGTTGGATCACTGCGGGTTAACCGACTCCTGCTGCCCACTCATCTCCCAGATCCTGTTGGCCTCCCACAACCTGAGGTCCCTGAGCCTCGCGGGGAACAAGGTCGCGGACCAGGGCGTGGCGTCCCTCTGCGAGGCCCTGAAGGTCTCCCAGTGCGCCCTGCACAGGCTGATGTGAGCGGCTCTTCCTTTCATAGCCGGGTTGTCTTTGTCTTGTCTTAACCGAGGTCCTCCCAGTCATGGGGGACCGGGGTGGGGGGTTGGGGGACCGGGGTGGGGGGTTGGGATTGGCTTATGCATGCACCAAGGGTGAGAGCAGGCGCTGTGACCTCAATGTTGAGGCTGAAGAAAGACCCAATAAATAACATCTGTGTCTTTGCTGCAAAGGTCTGATCTGATAGAAAAGATTGAACAGAGCCCTGGCTGGTGTGGCTCTGGCTAGAGCGCTGACCTGCAGACTGAAGGGTCCCGGGTTCGATTCCCGTCAAGGGCACATGCCCTGGTCTGGAGGCGTGCAGGAGGCCGCCAGTCGATGTGTGTCTCTCATATCAATGTTTTTCTGTCTCCCCCCACCCCTGCCTTCCACTCTCTCTAAAAAGATCAATGGGAAAATATCCTCCGGTGAGGATTAACAAACAGAAGTGTGCAGCGTTATAATACAACGGCACATGCTCAGATTCTGTTTCCAGTTTGCATCTCACCCATGTCAAACCACTCACTGTGAAATGTTAACGTCAGGGTCATTAAAAATTACCTATCTGCATTTTTTAAATATAATTTTATTGATTTCGGAGAGGAAGGGAGAGACAGAGAGAGAGAGAGACATCAATGATGAGAGAGAATCATGGATCAGCTGCCTCCTGCGCGCCCCCCACTGGGGACCCAATCCACACCCCAGCATGTTCCCTTGACCAGAATCAAACCCAGGACCCTTCAGTCCGCAGGCCGACGCTATCCACTGAGCCAAACTAGCTAGGGCTATCTTCATTTTTTAAATTTTTATTGGTTTTGGACAGGAAAAGAGGGAGAGACAGAAACATCAATGATGAGAAAGAATCATGGATCGGCTGCCTCCTGATGCCCCCAACTGGGGATCCTGGCATGTTTCCTTAACCAGAATCAAACCCCGGACCCTTCAGTTTGCAGGGATGCTCTATCCACTGAGCCAAACCAGCCAGGGCTCCATCTGCATTAACAACAAACAGTTCCAACAAATTAAGACGAATTAGCCATGTCAAAAACTGGGCTTTTACGGAAATCTTCTATATATATTATATATATATATTATGTATATACATATATACATAATATATATACATATATGTACATACATATACATATATATACGTATATATGTGTATATGTATGTGTATGTGTATGTATGTATGTATATAAAAGCCTAATATGCAAAGTGTCCCCTCGGGAGTTTGACCGGGAGACTGGGAGTTCGAACGCTCACTATGGCATGAGCTGAACGCCAAGGGGGCAACGCAGAATGAAGGAAGACTCCGGCCGGCAGCCAGAAGACCCTGATCAGCCCTGATTGCCGGCCAGGCCTAGGGACCCTACCTGTGCACGAATTTTGTGCACTGTGCCTCTGGTGATGATATAAAATACAGCAGCCGGTTCTGTGTAGTTGGCTCTTGGCCATGTTTGTAGGAGTCCAGCACTTGCTCTTGGGGGGCGGGGGCGGGCACTGTCTCTCCTTGCAGACTGGGGAACTGCGGCCTCACGGCGGCCGCCTGCCAGCACCTGTCCGAGGTCCTCACCAGCAGCCAGAGCCTGACGCACCTGGACCTGTCGACCAACCCACTGGGAAAGGATGGCATGACGCTGCTGTGTCGCAGCTTGAAGTGCTTCACCTGCGCTGTTCAGAGGCTGATGTGAGTCCCCCTCGCTCCCCGTGAGGGTTCCGTGGCTCCCTGACCAAGGGTGTGGGCCCATCTCAGAGAACAGGGAGCAAAGGAAGGTCAGCGTCAGCCTGCTGACTGAAGGGGCCTGGGTTTGATTCTGGTCAAGGGCACCAGGCTGCTGGCCCTGGTCGGGAGCATGTGGGAGGCAACCAGTTGATGTGTCGCTCTCACATGGTTGTTTCTCTCTGTCTCTCCCTCTCGCTTCCACTCTCTCTGAAAATCAATGGGAAAAATATCCTGAAGATTAACAATAAAAGAGTCATAGCATACAGCAGGTGCATTAGACATCGTGTCAAGAACTTCAAGGTCATCTGACATTAACACCTAACAACCTTTTTTTTTTTAGTTTTTTAATTTAAATTCTTTATTGTTGAAAGTACAGCGGGGCCTTGACTTACGAGTTTAATTCGTTCCGTGATGGAGCTCGTAACTCAGATTACTCGTATGTCAAATCAAAAAGTGGACGAGTGAGACACGTGATGCTGGGCTGATGTTGTGGCGTTCACTGTGACGTTCACTGCACCAACTAGCGGTGGGGTATCTGAAGCTGGCTCGTAACCCGAATTTTAGCTCGCAACTCAAAGCAAAAAAATCGGCCAAGAGACGGCTTGTATCTCGAAAAACTCGTTAGTCGGGACACTCGTAAGTCAAGGCCCCGCTGTCTTGCATATGCCTCCTTTTCCCCCCATTGACCTCTCCCCGGCCACGTCCGCCCCCCAGCACAGGCCCTCACCCACTCCTGTCTGTGTCCATGGGTTATGCTTATCAGTCCTTTAGTTGAGCCCTAGCTGGTTTGGCTCAGTGGAAAGAGCATTGGCCTGTGGACTGAAAGGTCACAGGTTCGATTCTGGCCAAGGGCATAGGCCTGGATTTTGGGCTTGACTCCAGGTAGGGGGGCATGCAGGAGGCAGCCAATCAATGGTTCTTTCACATCATTGGTGTTTCTATATTTTTAAAAAAAATAAGTCCTTTAGTTGATCCCTTACCTGCCCCCCAACAGCCTTCCTAGATACTAGCGTAATCCCCTCCCAAACGAGGAGTACCCTGAGGCTGGGACAGACAGACGGCCGACCCGAGGTGCAGGGTCACGGCGTCGCGAGTGTGACCCTCCCTGTCCCTTGGCACGTGCCCTGCAGGCTCCGGGACTGCCACCTGGACGTTATTGGCTGTGGCTTTCTCTCCCTCGGACTCATGGGCAACCGCCATCTGACCCACCTGAGCCTCAGCATGAACCCCCTGGGGGACGACGGCGTGGACCTGCTGTGCGAGGTCCTGTTGGAAACCACCTTTCACCTCCAGGACCTGGAGTAAGTGTCCCGTGGGGGGGAGGGGAGGGGGTCACCTCTACCCACGTGGGGGCTGGGGTCCTAGAAAGTCAGGAGACAGGAGTTGGGGGATGAGCACAAGGTTAGCGTCGGGGTCCACGGAGCCACGTGCTCCCCACCGGACACTGTGGGGAAGTGGATGAGTTGGCGCTGCAGGGATCCACGGATTCTAGGTCCTCAGGCGTCTCCCAGAGCTGCCCACGTCTCAGAAGGCGTCCTCCTGCTCCAATTTAATCTTTACCTCTTTATCCTTTTATTTTTTCATTTTTCATTGATCTGAGAGAGATACACTGGTTTGTTGTTCCTCTTATTGAAGCATTCATTGGTTGAGT
The DNA here is from genome assembly GCF_014108235.1 of Myotis myotis. Taxonomy (NCBI): domain Eukaryota; kingdom Metazoa; phylum Chordata; class Mammalia; order Chiroptera; family Vespertilionidae; genus Myotis; species Myotis myotis. The sequence goes on along the minus strand of NW_023416349.1, from coordinate 758,728 downwards.
CTTATATGTGCCCTGACCGGGGATCGAACCCACGACTGTGGCGTATGAGGACGATGCTCTAACGCACTGAGCAGCCAGCCAGGGTGGGTCGGCCTACTTCTGCTGGCACAGAAACCGAAGCTGAGCCCATGGGAGATGCCATTCTGGGGGGATTGCATTGAAGTGCTCAGCGACGCAGGCATCAAAGACTTGGTCATTCTCAGCCCGGTGGCGTGGCTCAGTGGTTGAGCGTGGACCTATGAACCAGTAGGTCATGATTGAATTCCCAGTCGGGGCACAAGCCCGAGTTTCGAGCTCGATCCCCAGTGTGGGGCGTGCAGGAGGCAGCTGATCCATGATTCTCATCATTGATGTCTCTCTCTCGTCCTCGCTCTCTTTCTCTATCTCTCTCTCCCCCTCTCCCCTCTCCCCCTCTCCCTCTCTCCCCCTCCCCCCCCTCCCCCCTCCCCCTCTGCAGGCTAGTGAGATGTGGCCTCACCGCCGCCTGCTGCAGGAAGCTGTCCCTGGTGATCATGACCAACACGCACCTGAAGAGCCTGGATCTGGCGGCCAACGCCCTGGGGGACGACGGGGTGGCGGCCCTGTGCATGGGCCTACGGCTGAAGACGGCCTCGCTGCAGAGACTCGGGTGGGCTCCGGGGTCACGGCTCGGGGCGGGCGGAGGAAGGGGGCCACGCACGGGGTCGTTGGAGCAGAGACGCGCCCCGACTTTCAGGATTCCCTTCAGTCAGAACGCAATTCTGAACCCCAGGCGTCCTTTCATGGGTGCCCACAGGGCCAGGGCGAGGTGGCGAAGCCTTGGCGTACAGCGCACACGTCCAGCCAGAAAGGGGGGCGCAAAGGGCAGGGATGACCTGGGGGGCTCTCACCCTTAGAGGCAGCGGCAGAATCTCCCATGAGGCACGTACCTCGGTTGCAGGCTCCTCCCCAGGCCCGGCCCTGGTAGGGGCTCATGCAGGAGGCAACCAATCTGTTTCTCTCACTTGGATGTTTCTGTCTTTCCCTCTCTCTTCCACTCCCTAAAAATCAATGGAAAAATATCCTCCAGTGAGATTTTAAAAGTAGAAATAATAATTTTAAAAGGGTAAGAGGTCCTTCTTTTTCATACCTGGATAGTATTCCACAGCATACGTGTCCCCCAGCTTTTTTATCCACTCACTCCTCCACTGACGGGCACGTGGGCTGTTTCCAGATCTTCCCTATTGTAAATTGTGCTGCTATGAACATAGGGGCGTGTGCATTCTTTCTGTAGGAATGGAGTCCACTACTTTTTAAAAATATCTTATTGTTTACAGAGAGGAAGGGAGAGGGACAGAGAGTTAGAAACATCAATGAGAGAGAAACGTCGATCAGCCGCCTCCTGCACACCTCCTACTGGTGATGTGCCCGCAACCAAGGTACATGCCCTTGAGCGGAATCGAACCCAGGACCCTTCAGTCCGCAGGCCGTTGCTCTATCCACTGAGCCGAACCAGTTAGCGCTTTTTTTTAACTGTGAAAGTGGAAGTCAAAGGGGTTGAAGGAAGAAGGCGGGAGCATTGGTCTTGGGGTCACCCCTGGCGTGTCCGGCCTGTAGGTTGGAGGCGTGCGAACTGACGTCCGGCTGCTGCGAGGCCCTGGCCTCCGCGCTGCTCTGCAACCGCTACCTGCGCAGCCTGAACCTGCTGCGGAACAACCTCTGCCCCGAGGGCATCCGGGAGCTGTGCCGCGCCTTCGGGCGCCCCACCTCCAAACTGCAGGTCATCGGGTGAGTCCTGGCGGCTGTCCTCCCAGACACGCGGGGGGCAGAGTGTGGAAGCGGGGGGGGGGGGGGGGGGGTGGTCGCTGGGAGGGGAAGGTCGTGGCTAAGCCACCAGAACGTTATCCAACCATTAACGCCTCCTGTGTCCCAGGCCCTGTGCTGGGCGCTGGGATCAGGGATACGGAGCTAGAGGCCGGTGCCGGCTTCATGGGCTTAACTTGGGGGTGGGAAGACATCATACACATGAAATGTAGATCCTCAAAAAACTAAAAACATCCCTGGCCGGTTTGGCTCAGCGGTTAAGCGTCCGCATGTGGATTGAAGGGTCCCAGGTTCGATACCCGGTCAAGGGCACATGCCCGGGTTGTGGGCTTGATCCCCAGTGGGGAGCGTGCAAGAGGCAGCCGATCCATGATTCTCTCTCATCATTGATTTTCTTTTATTTTTTTTAAAATATATTTTATTGATTTTTTACAGAGAGGAAGGGAGAGAGAGAGTCAGAAACATCAATGAGAGAGAAACATCGATCAGCTGCCTCCTACACATCTCCTACTGGGGATGTGCCCGCAACCCAGGTACATGCCCTTTGACCGGAATCGAACCTGGAACCTTTCAGTCCGCAGGCCGACGCTCTATCCACTGAGCCAAACCGGTTCCGGCTCATCATTGATTTTCTATCTCTCTGTCCCTCTCATTTCCTTTCTGAAATCAACAAAAATATATTTTAAAAATAAAAATAAATAAAATCAGTAAACATATCCTCGGGTGAGGATTTTTAAAAAAGGGGGTTCAGCCCTAGCCTGTGTGGCTCCGTGGATAGATCGTCGGCCTGCAGACTGAAGGGTCCTGGTTCGATTCTGGTCAAGGGCTCCTCCCCAGCCAGGGCCCTGGTAGGACACGTGCAGGAGGCAACCAATCGATGTGTGTGTCTCCCATCGATGTTTCTCTTTACCTCTCTCTTAAAAAAATCAATGGGAAAATATCCTCCAGTGAGAATTTTAAAAGGGGAGGCGGGGGTGACAGGTGAGCTAAAGCAAAGCCCTGAGCCCCTGTCTGCCCCCTGTGCCCCCTGAGCCTTAGTTCCGCCCCCTGACCCCCGCCCCTCCCTGCAGGCTGTGGAAATGGCAGTACCCTGATCCGGTCATCAAGCTGCTGGACGAGGCTCAGCTCCGCAGGCCGCACATGGTGATCGACGGCCGCTGGTACGCCTCCGACGGAGAGGACGAAGGTGACCGGTACTGGTGGAGAAACTGAGGCCCAGACCCCTGCCCGCCCGCCTGCTCCGGCGGAGGAACCTGGAAAGCCGGCTGTCTCCTGAGGCCCCTGTGCCCCAGGATTCCTCCGCGGGGGTGGGCCCTGAGGTCCGCCGGTCCCAGAGCCCTCACCACGGGGATCCTGGGACCTCTGATCTATTGCGTCCGCCTCGGAGGTAGGACCCGAGTCGCTGGGCAGTGCCTGTCCTCCCTCTGAGCCTGCAGAGTGGATCCAATAAACACTGAGCATTTGGCAAACGTGTCCAGTGTCCTTCTTTATTCTTTTACTTTAATTTAAAAAAAAACAACTAAAAAAAACCCTGTTTTTTATTGATTCCAGAGAGGAAGGGAGAAGGAGAGAGAGAAACATCAATGATGAGAGCGAATCATGGATCAGCTGCCTCTGCACGCCCCCCACTGGGGATCCAGCCCACAACCCGGGCATGTGCCCTTGACCGGGAATTGAACCTGAGACCCTTCAGTCCGCAGGCCAACGCTCTATCCACTGAGCCAAACCAGGTAGGGCGACAGATTAATTTTAAAAGGCATTTGTCATTCACTGAGTATTCTCGAAGGATAATGTCGGGTGAGGAATGAGGACTCTGGGTATAAAAGTGTCTTGGGAAGTAACCTTTTCCACCAACTAGCTATTCCTTTTTTAAAAAATCTTATTTGTGACCAAACTATCTATCCCTGACCCAGATGCCCCTAGTATAGCCCCCATCTGTCATAATGATGTGAGCCATCAGAATGGTTCCTGCTTTGCAAGCTGGCCGCCACACCTGTTCTGTGAGCGGACGGACCAGGGTGGCTGTGGGCGTCTGGTTCAGACGTTTAAGTTCTGCTGCCTAGCACCTGGGGGAGACACCCTCCCCTGAGCCTCTGTTTCCTCATCTGTGAAACGGGGATAAGGCCTCTTAGGTGATGGAGGAAGCGGAAGCTGAGCTGTCACTCAGACCCCGCAGTGGGCTCTGTCCACGGTGCTGAAGGGTTCGCCCTGGAGGCACGGTGGGGGGCTGGGGGGGGGGGCGGGGAGTGGTTCTTGGGCAGGCTTTGTCCACACCAGCAGGAGAGGAGGCAAGATGGAGGAGGCCAGAAACACCCCCTCTCACCCACAGCCTCTTTGTGAGGTAAGCGGAAGGAAAATGATGAGTGGATTATAACACACACACACACACACACAAAGATGCATATAGTTGCCCAGCCAGCGTGGCTCAGTGGTTGAGCAGGAGGTCACGGTTGAATTCCCAGTCAGGGCACATGCCCGGGTTGCAGGCTCAATTCCCAGTGTGGGGAGTGCAGGAGGCAGGCGATCGAGGAATCTCATCATTGGCACTTCTCTCTCTCTCCCACTCTCTTCCTCTCTGAAATCAAGAAAAATATTTTTGTTAAAAGATGCATATAGCTGTTCCTCAGTAGCATGGGGGATTGGTCCCCGGACCTCCAGTGGATACCAGAATCCGTGGATGCTCCAGCCCTTATGTAACATGATGTGGCACAGTGGCCGGCAAACCCATTAGTCAACAGACCCAAATATCAACAGTACAACGATCGAAATTTCTTTTGAGAGCCAAATTGTTTAAACTTAAACTATATAGGTAGGTACATTGTTATTAACTTAATTAGGGTCCTCCTAAGGCTTAGGAAGAGCCACACTCAAGGGGCCAAAGAGCCGCATGTGGCTCTTGAGCTGCAGTTTTCCGACCACAGATGTGGTACGTATGTGCATGGAACCTGTAGTTGCCTTCCTCAGTCGCAATGTATGTAGAGTGTTTATCCCAGAGGCCACCCCCTTGGCCCCCAGAACCAACTCTACCAATTGGAAGAGACTCACAAAGTGGGTTGGGCCTGCAAGTTGCAAAGACCCCTGTTCGGGGGTCCTGGTACCAAGAGCCATCGGCACCCCTGCCTCTGGCTGGGGGGTGTCTGACGCTGAAGGACACACACACCACACACACCTCCAGCCAAGTGTCTCGTTCAATACGAATCCCCAGTGACGCCAGATTAACTGTCCCGAGAAGCCAGAAGCCAGATTGTTGTTAGTCCTCACCTGACGATATTTTTTCATTGATTTTTAGAAAGAGGAAGAGTGTGGGGGGGAGACAGAAACATCAAAGTGAGGGAGACACATAGATTGGTTGCCTCCGGCACAGTCTCCACCCCCAATACATGCAATCAAGGTAAGTGCCTTGACCAGGAATCGACCCTGGGACCCTGCGACCCTTGGATAGGTGGGCCAAAGCTCTAACCACTGAGATACCGGCCAAGGCCCACCCCTCCCCCCTTTAAAGTGACCTGAGTTTTCAAAATAAACCCATTCCAAGCAGGTGATGGCCCTCGAAAACCTGCCTTTCTGACCGACAATCACGCACAGGACGGCCTCATGCGTCCGGGAGAGCCACACCCCTTCGCCAGGTGGCGGGCTGCACGTGGTTTTGAGCCTCTGGGTCTCCACACCTGAGGCGGGGGTCGGGGCGGGGGGGGGTGGGGGGGGGGCCGAGGGCGGAGTGATCTGCTCCAGGGAAGCAGGGCCCCGTCTGGTAGATTAGGGCTCAACCCGGAAACTTCGCTTCCTCCTCCTCCAGCCCCTCCTCTGCCGCCAACCCCTCTCCTCCGCTGTAGTAGCGGGGGCACGGAGCCCTCCCTCCCCATCCCCAACCCCGGCCGCCTCTGCACAGCCTCCGCCGTCCAGCCCGGCTGCAAACGCCCTGGCAGGGCTCTCCCCCCCTACTCCCCTCCCCACGACAGAGCAGCCCGCGGCCGCCTCCCAAATCCTAGGGACGGGGGTCCCCAGGACCCTGGCCGTGGGTTCCGGGAACCGGGAGGGCATCAGAGGGCCCACCCTGACGAGCCCCCCACCCAGCAGCCCTCCGCTGCAGGACTGGCCGCTACAGCGACTGGGGGGACCCGGTCAGGCCCTGGACAACAGGCGCCGGGACCCCGTGCTGCGCCCGGCCGCCTCCCGGCTGGTTGGCCCCTGCAGACCGTAACTTCCCGCAGGCCCCTGTTCTGCTCCCAGGGTCGCTCTGAGGCTGGGAAGTGGCCGCCTTCTGCCCCCGTCGGGGGACGTGAGGAGGGAGAAGGGTGCGTTTCTGGCCAGTCCTCCGGAAGCCGACCCGGGAGGTCCACGGGGCGCCGGGAAGCTGACGGGGGCGTGGTGCGGGCCCTTCGCCCCGCGGAGATGAAGCCACCTGCCCCCGCTCAGGAGTGAGCACGACCCATGTGTCCACTTTAGAAAGCAGCAGTGGCCCTGGCCCGTGCGGCTCAGTGGATGGAGCCTCGGCCTGGGGAATGAAGGGGCCCGGGTTCGATGCGGGTCAAGGGGAGGGGGACGTTCCTTGGTTCAGGCTCTTCCCCGGCCCTTCGGGCGCGAGCAGGAGACAGCCAAGCCATGTTTTCCTCTCACACCCGTTTCCCTCTCTTCCACTCTCCCAGAAGATCAATGAAAAAATTGTCCTCGGGCGACAATTAACCAAACAACAAAGCAGCAGTCAGCTCCCGTCCCTCACGAGCCTGGGAGGTCCGCAGCCACCGCAGGTGCCCGGGCCGGGTCCCTCTCTAGGAAAACAGCGCAGCCCGCACCCAGGTGGTTCCGCACGGTCTCCGCGGGCAGCTCCCAGGCGGCTGCCCCTGCCCACACCCCGGCCCCGGCGCAGGGCCCCTGCTCAGCCTCTCCTCCTCCCTCTCCCTCAAGAACCACGCACAGCAGAAGTCGGATAGTGCCATTTATTGGCCCTGCACCCCTCCTCCACGCGCCCAGGCCGCGGAACAGGACGGTTCTCCGAGGGGCCCCTCTGCTCCGCACTCCAGCGCCCCCGACCCAGGACGGGGAGGGCGGGCTCGGGCGAGAAAGAGGACGGGGCCCGCGGGAGGGGAGAAAATAATGGTGACGGGGTGGGGTGGGTACAATTAAAAGAAAACTCTAAAAGGGAGAAGGACCCCTCTTTCCCTTCCCTGGGCCCCCCTCCAAAAGGAAGGGCCCGATTGCTCTCGGCTCTGTCACGCCCCCGACGGAGGGGAAGAGAAAGCGGGCACTGGTCTCGCGGGTGGGTTTGTCGTCGCTTGGTCGCTAGTTCACATCGTCTATCTCGGGCTCGGCCGAGAGCCTACAGGGGGCAGCAAGGTCCGCGCTCGGGCGCGGGGAGGGCGCAGCGGGCAAGGTGGCGAGGGGAGCACCCGGCGCCCCTCCCCAGGCCATTGCGCCCCGGGACGGGCCCGGGAGGGAGGTCGCTGCGGGTCCGGGCCCCTCGGTCCATTTTCTCCCCGGGTCTCTGGGTCCTGCGCCGTCGCTCCCGCCGAGCCCGAGGGGCCCTGCCCCCCCGGGCCCCCACCCCTACCGGGCCTCCCCGCCGCGGCACTCGCTGCACCGGCCGCCCGCTGCCTCGTCCCCGTCGTCCTCCTCTTCCCCGCCGGCGCGGTAGTAGCTCTGTCCGCAGCGGCTGCAGACGGAGGGCGCGCCCACCGCGTGGACCTTCTTGTGTCTGCGCAGCGCCGCGCCCTGCACGAAGCCCTCGCCGCACTCCACGCAGATGTGCGCGGGCTCCTCGCCGCCCGCCCCGAGCGCGTCCTCGTGCTGGGCGCGCTGGTGCGCCAGGAGCGCGGCCGCCTGCCCGAAGCCCTGGCCGCACTCCACGCACACGTACGGCTTGGGGGCGGGCGCGCGCCGGGAGCGGGGCCCCGGCGCCTTGGCCCCCGCGCCCGCCGCCGCCGCCCCCGCCGCGCCCTCCCCCGCCGCGCCCACCACGATGATGCCGTCGCCGTCGCCCACCGGGATGGCGATCTCGCCGTCCGCCGCCGCCGCCTCGTCGGGCGCCTTGGCCCGGCGCACGCTGGCCGCCAGCACCTTGGCCGCCACGCCGGGGCCCGACAGCTCGGGGTGCAGCCGCAGGTGGCGCGCCAGGCTCTTGGGCTGGCTGAAGCCGCGGCCGCAGCGCGGGCACACGAAGGGCTTGAGGCCGCTGTGCGAGCGCCGGTGCTTGGCCAGGCTCTTGCTCTGCGTGAAGCTGCGGCCGCAGTCGGGGCAGGCGTAGGGCTTCTCGCCCGTGTGGATGCGCTGGTGCTGCATGAGGTTGGAGCTCCAGCTGAAGCGCTTGCCGCACTCGGAGCAGGCGTAGGGCTTCTCGCCCGTGTGGATGCGCCGGTGCTGCACCAGGTGCGAGCTCTGCGAGAAGGTCTTGCCGCAGTCGGTGCAGGCGTTGGGCCGCTCGCCCGTGTGCGTGCGTTGGTGCCGCGTCAGCTTGGACCAGTGGCTGAAGCTCTTGCCGCACTCGTTGCAGATGTAGGGCGCCGGCGGGCGCGGCCGGGGCGGGGGGCCGGCCGGGGGCGCCGAAGGGGGCGGGGACAGCTTGGTGGGGGGCCAGGTGGGCACGTCGTCATCGTCCATGATGAGGATGTCCACTGGAAGACAAGAGTGGGAGGGGGAGTCAGAGACCAGCTCGGGCAGGACCTTCAGCATCAGCGCACAGGCGGGCCAGGGTGTTGTACCCCGCGGATCACATAAGGAAGCCCCAAGAAGTGGAATGAAAGGAGCCACATTTATTTCAAAGCCGGGACTAGGGGCAATTGCTCTCCAAATCTCGCAGTGCCCCCTTGGCCGAAACATCAGACTGATATAGGCAAATAGCACAAAGGCATTGATTACCTCTTGGGGTTTGGAATGAGGAACCTGGTTTGCAAAAAGCTTAGATTTACAGAAGCTTAGATTGAGCAAGTTAGTTATCTTACATGGATTAATTATAGTTTCGGGTCTTAGGACCACTGAGTCAGCGGAAACACATTATCTGGAGCCGCTGAGCCATTTAGAGTAATTGTGCTGTCCTGGTCTCCAGGTGCAGAGGAACGTGTTTCGAAAGACCAGTAAGATCACAATCGATGGGGGTATTCAAACCACAATCAATGGAGTATTCGATCGAATGGGATAACGTATATAAGTTCAGAAAATCAAAATAATTTTTCTATTATTTTAGCAAGCAGATAATTACAGAAACCAAGTCAGCAGGGTTAAAATATTAAACAGCAATTTTTACCCAAGCATGGTTGCCACCACGTTTTAAGGGCAGGGCTTCAACCCGCCCTCCTGCCTGCCCCCTGCACGGCTCTGACCTCTGGGCTTTGTCAGCGCACCCCCTTTCCCCCCACCACACACATGCACACACACGCACCTCTGCCCACTCCAGCACCACACAGACGGGCACCAAGCTCTCAACACTGTCCCTGAGCTCCCGCTGGCGAACCTGGGAGGACTGATGTGTGGACGCCAGCACCGCAGGCTGTGGCTGCTGGCTTATCCCCGCCAACTCTATCGGGGGCTCACAGGGACACCTTCGTACCTAAGACATGTTGTCAGTGTGTCCCAGGCAGATGGGCTTGCCATGTGGGGCCCAGACACGCACCCTAGGGGGCCTCTCAGTGAGCTGCCCAGTCGCCAGAGCTCCCTCCCCTGTAGGTGATGTCATCCTCCCCCCTCAGTGTTGGGACCCTCTGTATTTCTATGCATTTTGGGGGTCGCTTCCATCTCGCACACGTGGGACCTGTAGTTAAAGGCCCAAGATGGACCTGGATGGCTGTCACCCTGTCGCTGGCCGGCTCACACCCCTCACATCCCACCCTGGGAACTCCAGGCGGGGGCCACCCGGACCGCGGCCAGGGCAGCAGGCAGGGGAGCCAGCCAGCCCGGGGCGTGGTCTGCCCCAGATCCCGTGTTCACTGTGAGATGGTGCGCCACCTGCGGTGAGGCCTGTGCTGACCCCAGCACCTCAGCAGCGCCCCCCCAGGAGGGAGGGAGAATCCGTGATGACAGCCGGGAGTTGGTGCAGCGCGGGCACTGCCAGGGCACCAGCTCAGGAGCCTGGACACCCTGCCGGCGGATGTCCAACACAGGAAATGATACATTTTCTTCTTCTTTTTTTAATCCTCACCCGAGGATATTTTCCCATTGATTCTTAGGGAGAGTGGAAGAGGGAGGGAAAGACACAAGATACATTGATGTGAGAGACACACATGGATGGGTTGGCTCCTGCATGAGCCCTGATAAGGGCTCTGGCCGGGGAGGAGCCTGCAACTGAGGTACGTGCCCTTGACCAGATTCGAATCCGGGACCCTTCGGTCCGCAGGCCGCTGCTCTGTCCACTGGGCAACACCGGCCAGGGTGTGGTAACATTTCTGAGGTTCCCCCAACGCCCTGGTGTCTTCGCCCTTGACTGGGCAGCACAGCGGAGCGGCGAGGTCAGGGACCGACCAACAGCGGGGCGCTGGCCTGGGGATGAATGGCAGGTGGGAGGCCTGCTCCCGGGAACTTGAGTTCAGTCCCACGTAGACACGCGGGGCTGGGAGTGTGCGGCCGGAAGTGACCATGGAAACGACTTCAGGCCTTGACGACGGTAGAACTCGCTGTGGGGTCCACAGCCCCCGGCAGGGCGGAGGCAGCCAGGCCCCGGTGAGTGTCCCTCCGCCTCTCGAGCCGCTTCTCCGCGGGGTGGGGACGGGCTGGAACCTCTTCTTCAGACGCCGGGTCCTGAAGCCCGACCTCCTGGTCCGCACCGGGGCCCAGGGCACCGGGTCTGTGAAGCCACTGCCTCAGGGAGGGAGTCTTTCACCCGGGACGACCTGGGGAAAGGCTGCCCATGGCTCCTCCTCCACGGGGTGGGGGCTGGGAGGGCTGTCCCAGGCTCGGCCTGCCCCGAGGGCCCCAGGCAGCTCCCAGCCCCAGGAGCCCGGACGCTGTTCTCCTGGTGGAGGGCGCTCGGGCTGCCGGTCAGTCCCCTTCCCCCGCCAGGAGCCCCAGCAGGGCCTGAGCCTGAACAAGCCAGTCTCCGCGACTCCGAGGCCACGTCCCTGTCGGGGAGACTCACGCTGAGGGCTGCAGGGCCGCCAGGAAGTAGGCTCCCTCCCACGCCCGCCTGCCCTTCCTCCGGTTCCGGTGGCCTCCCGGGGCGATGGCTGGGCCAGGCTCATCTCAGGGCCCATGGCAGCCGCTGGATCGCACAGCAGTGGCCGAGTTAACCACTGGCACCGCCCTCCGGCCTGCTGCCCAGGCCATTCCAGTCCTTTGGCGGAGCCACTCTTGGGGGGTCCCCCAGGTCCCGCCTCGCTGCCTCCTGTCTTCCCTCCACTCTCCCCGGGACCTTTGCTCCCCGCAGCACTGTCCTCCGCCGGTCACGCCCGGCATGTGCTTCGGCGGGCAGCCCTTCTTTGGCGAGGCCCGTGCTGGGCGAGGCGCCTCCAGAGGCTGACTGTGCGGAATCCGTGTGTGACGCTGAACAAGTTAGGGCTCCCGTCTGCGCTGCGGACGCGTCCGTGCTGGGGTCCCGTGCCAGGGGGGTCACAGGCCAGTGAGCGGTGCAGGGCATGGGCACCCCTCCAGATGAGCCAGGACCTGGCTCCATTTCAAGAGGCTCGCGCTGGCAGCTGTGGAGGCAGGGATGGTGGGGCGGTCGGTGCAGCCATTGATCCTGGTGTTGAGACGCACGGTTGGGGCCCAGCAGGCCCGACGGCCTCATGCAGGAGAGACGCACGGAGTCCAGTGTCCGGCGGGGAGGGGCGCAGGGCGACTCCTGGGCTGGCACCGCCCACTTTCTCTTCGGAGCGGTCTGACCTCCTCAGAGCTCTGCTGAGCGGTCCGACCTCCTCAGAGCTCTGCCGGGGCCTTGGCACCGCCCCCATCGTCCAGATCCTCTCTGCCCATTAGGGCTCAGCGCCCCCTCACTGCTCCTCCTCCGCACAGGCCGTCCTTCTCCCCCTCGGTCACTCCTCTGTGGGCAGCCGGCAGAGGACCGGCCGGAGGTACTGGGGCGCCTCAGGGCCAGACGGCTCCTTGTGTTGGGAAGAGAGCCCCGCAGGCGGGCCTGCTGCCTGGGGGTGCCCACTCACCTTTCCATGGGGGCCGCCCCGCCTGCCATGCGCCGACCCGCCCCAGGCCCCACGTCCCTCACCGACAGGCCAGCGGGAGAAAGACCTCGTGGGCCTGAGCCCAGCACCGTCCGTCACAGGCGGCCCGAGCTCAGCCGACGCAGGGACGCAGCCAGGCCGCAGGGCCTATTGGTGCGCCAGGGGCGGCCCCCAGAGAGGTTTCCAACAGGGGGTGACGGGGTGACGGCATGACCGTGGGGCAGCCAGCTGGACAGGGGGCGAGGCCCGCCTCGGAGGTTGTCTGAAGAAGGTGACCGGCAACCTTAGAACTAAACTCCCCTGACTCCCCGGCGCACGCGCATGTTGGAGGGAGACAACCTGGGACCCTGGACCCGGACTGGGTGCTGGATGGCAGCAGGAGTGGCAGGTCATGGGAGACACACGGTTGTAGCCGGGTGGGGGGTCTTGTTTGGGTTTTAGTCCTGATCTGCTGGGGAATGTGTAGGCGGAGTGAGATAATGTGGGGGTTTAAAATGCCGCAGGACGTCGTAACGGGTGTGGCTCAGTGGATAGAGCGTGGGCCTGCGGACTGAAGGGCCCCAGGTTCGATTCCGGTCAAGGGCATGGACCGTGGTTGCAGGCACATCCCCAGGAGGGGGCGTGCAGGAGGCAGCTGATCGATGTTTCTCTCTCATCGATGTTTCTCACTCTCTATCCCTCTCCCTTCCTCTCTGTAAAAAGTCAATAAAATATTTTTTTTTTTTAAAGCTTAAAAATAAATAAATAAATAAATAAAATGCCGCAGGCAAACACGAACCCACACCCCCAGGGCGGCTGGTGGGGCGACGCGGAGCCGTCACCGTGTGGAACTGCCTCCATGAACCAGACCCGCCAGCTAATGTTTAAAGGGCACGGAGGCCACGCGCGTGTGGCAGGGAGGCGGGCGGCGGCCCAGGGAACCGGGGCGATGGGGCGGCCCCCCTCCGTCGGGTGCGGGAGGGGCTGTCGGCCCGCTCACCCCCCGGGGACCAGTCCTGGGGCGCCGACAGCGCCTCCGTGTGGAGGACGTTTTAGAGACGAGGCGGCCGCTCACTTCCGCTACGGCGCGGGCGGGGCGGGGCCTGGAGAACCGGAAGTGCTTCCGCTCAGGCCCTTTACGCAGCGTCTGCGACCACGTGGCGGCGAGGTCCTGGCTCGAAGCCGCCCCGGCCGAGGTGGAAGCCCGGGACGGGAACACGCTGCCTCCTTGGGGTGAGTTTTACTGAACCCGGACCATGTCTGACTGAGCGACACCCGTTTCCGCGTTTGAAGGGCGAGATCTCACCTGGGAACCCCGATGCCCAGCGCTCCCCGCGGCAGGCTCCCCCAGCCCGTCCCGCCCGTCTCCCAGCACCGGCGCTGGGTTGGCCGCCCCCGGCCTAGTTTCCTGCCCGGGGAAACCGAGGGCCACAGAGACGGGGCAGGCCCAGGGCTCTGGGGGAGCAGGGGCGGCCCGGGCCCCTGGGTGCTGGGGAGCGGCCTGTGGCCTTCGGGGAAGGACGCCTACCGAGGGGCGGGGAGGCGGCCTGTCGGGGTCCGCCCAGGCGGGGTTACGGTGCTTACGGTGCGGGGCCTCCGGAGGGAGGCTGGGTGATCCCAGGGAGCCCAGGAGGGGTCAGGGCGAGGGCGCGGGTCAGCTGACCGCCGGCCGCCTCACCTGGGTTCTCGTGACTGGCCATCTGCTGGTCCTCGGAATCCAGCGGCCCCGGAGACCAGGCCTCTTCCCGCAGCTCCATGTGTGGGTCCCTGTCGGGAGGGAGGGAACAGGACAGCTCACCGGAGGGCAGGGGCGCTCGGCTCCCACCCGCGCTTGAGCTGAGGCCCCGCATGGCCCTGCGGACAGCGGGACGGTGGGGACCGCCCAGGCTGCAGCCGTCCAGAACCCCCGGCCTCCTTTCCCACGCGTGCGGAGACTTGCGGACACGCGGCCCCCGCCCTTCCCCGCACTCTCAGGTACGGAACCCCGCAGGGCCAGGAGGCCTGGCCTGCAGGAGAAGCGGTGCGAAGGGGGCACCGTCACACCGTTTAGCAGATGCCGAAGCTGAAGCCAGCACACCGGCCGAGGCGGGGCCGCGAGGTCACCCGGTGGGTGGGGGCTTAGGACGGGGGCTCAGGCCTCAGAGGGAGACTTGCCCGCCTGCAACAATCTTCCCCTGGGCCGCGGGCTGTTCCTTCCTCAGAGACACCCCTCCCCCCTCCTAGTGGCCCTGTGACCACTGGGTGCCCAGCACCTGCAACAGGCTGCCCGGCAGTGAAACCGACACGGCCCACGTGACCCGGCCCATCGAGGTGGCCCCTGGCCGGTGACCGCTCCTCCGGCTCAACACAAACTTCTTGCACCAAAAAAGGTCATCACAGCGAGATTCCGATCAGGGAAAACTGGAAGGAACCGGAGCCCCGTGGGCGGGCAGTGAGGGCAGCAGGGGGCGCCCACAGGTGGCACCGCCGGGAAGCAGCTGCCCTGCTGATGACAGGAGAGCGACTGTAACCTTTTCCTGAAACCTTCCTTTCCCAGTCGTTTACAGTAAGGGATGGAGGGCCTCTGTGCTGAGGGGAGACTGCAAGTGGGTGTCCTGGTGGCCACGAGGGCTGTGTGTGACATGGGAGGGCGCAGGGGCCGCCTGGCCGGCGTGGCGCAGAGGTTGCGCCTCGGTTCAGTTCCTGGTCAGGGCGCATGCCGGGGCTGTGGGCTCCATCCCCAGAGGGGAGCGTGAGGGGGCAGCCGATCACTGGTTCTCGTCATTGATGTTTCTACCTCCCTCTTCCTTCTTCTCTAGAATCAACGAAAATATATTTAAAAGTAATAATCTTGGGCACTCGGGCCACACCTGGTAGACACGGGCACCCACAGGGGCCCACGCCGGTCGCCCCGCAGCCGCTGTGGGAACGGCCTGGCGGGTCCTTGGGGGGGAAGCAGTTACCAGGGGAGTCTGCGGCTCTGCCCCAGGGGTGCCCTGGCTCTGCCCCAGGGGTGCCCGCGCTGCCAGGGCAGTGCTGCTCCTAACATCGGCCGGAAACCAGAGGACCCAGAGGCGGGCGAGAGGGGCAGCCACCAAGGGCCGCCCGGGTGTCCAGGACAGAGCGGCTGGCACTCGGGTATCTCTGGCAGGAGGGCTGCTCGCTGTGTGTGAACGACAGGGAACTGCACGTGTTGGTAAAGGGGAATGTTGCAGCGTGCATGGCCCAGTTAAAAAGCGGGTAGGCTTTAAACAGTTGCGTGGCCTTCTGTTTACACCGTCAACATTAAACATGCGGAAAAGAATGAATAGGAAGCTGCCGGGCATGTGTGGGTGGCGGTGGCGGTGGGCGGGAGAGGCTGCTGCTCTGCCTTCCTGGCCAAACTCGTTTGCCAGGGGCTCCGGTGCTGCCTGGAGTAGCCGGGTTCGCAGCCAGAGGGGGACTTGCCGCCGAGCCTCCAGCGGGGGCAGCAGGCGTCCTCTCCCTCCAGGGGAGTCGGGGGCCGTCCTGGGCTAAGCAGTCCGGGACGGTGGTCCTGTCTGCAGCGGTCAAGGTCGGCACCTAAGACCCCCACGCGCCCCGCAGGTGCTTACAGCCAGGAGCCCACTGCCAGGGCACAGCAGAGACCAACACGGAAACGCCACGCACATGGTTTCCATGCGGGAGAGCCAGGAAGACAGTGAGGGGGGGACGAAGCAGGAGGGCTGGTCTCGAGAAAAAAATCTGCCCTGAACAGTCCACTCGGCTGGTTAATCTTGACTTCAAGGCCACAGCAGGTACAACAAGTGCTCAGCCCTTCTTCCTGGAGCAGCTCTCCCCTCCCCTCCCCTCCCCTTCCCACCCCCACCCGGGGAGAGTGCCGCTGTGCAGGAGGAAGTCTTATCTCTGGCGGCAGGGAGGCCGGCGGAGGGAGAAATCTGTGCAGACTGTGGTCACAGGACCTCTTCCCCTGTGTCCCAGTCCCCTGCCGCCCTGCGGCTCCAGCCCGGCCCGGCCTCCCGGCCATGGAAACAGTTCTCAGGCTCCTGTTACCTGAGTCCTCCCAGCTGGAAACCCTAAGAGCCTGCAAGGCAGGGGACCTTGCTCCCTGCAGACAGCGGGGAGGCGACCGGGACTGGCGGGTGGGGGTGGGGCCTGTGCCTCTCAGGGACCTGCATGCACTGGGCCTCAGCCCGCAGGTGCCTGCCGAGCCGCACGTGAGGACCAGGAGGGTGCCAGCTGCGAGGGTCCTGGGGAGCCTCAAGGGCATGCAGCCCTGGCTGCTGGAGGGTCGGACTGAAGGGTCCCAGTTCGATTCCGGTCAAGGGTACATGCCCAGGTTGTGGGCAGGGGGCAGCGGATCAGTGATTCTCTGCCATCATTGATGTTCCTATCTCTCTCTCCCTTCCTCTCTGTAGTCAGTAAAAATATATTTTTAAAGAAACTACTGAAGATTGCACGTAACACTTAAATAAGGGGCATTCCCTGCAGGTGACGCAGGTCCTTCCTCGCCCGCCTGCTCAGTCCCTTACTCACTCACACAGCTGCTGAGCCTCTGGTCCTGCCCCCTCCCCCCGGGGTGACTGCACAGTCGAGAAACCAGGGCCGTGGCCTGGGCAGCCCCAAACCACTAGCAGGGCCCACAGCGCGGAGGGCAATGCGGAGCCAGCCTGACCCTGGAATGGGACAACTTCTGAGGCTGCAAGGGGGCTCCTGTCCTGCTCAGCCTCCCACCCAGCTCCCCCAGTTCTCAGCTGGAAGCTCAAAGCCCCCCACAGTCCCCGCTCCCCAGCCACCCCGGGCTGGCTGGGCCCTGGGGCGACCCAATTAGCAGGCAGAGCTGTGGGGCCCGGGGCTGGTAAGCTGCAGACAAATTACTGTTATTGTGTTATTAGCTCCCTCCCACCTCCCTGGAAGCCTGCCCGCCAATTACCCGCTTTCTTCTGCTGCCAGCCTCCTCCCTGCAGCCTCCTGGCTTCTCCTCCTCCCCTGGCAGGAAACGCTGCCCCCCACTGTCTGCTCTCTGCCCCAGACCCGCTCTCATGTACCTGCTGGCTTTCTCCCCACCCCCTGCTTCCCCTCCATCTCCTCCCCTGACCTCCCGGCCACTCCCTAACCACTGCCCCCTCCCACCCTCTGGTCACCAAATCCAGTGGCTACTTCTCAGCCTTGACGCCCACCCTGCAGTCACGTGCATGTGTGCTCCCCTTACCCCCCTCCACCTCACACCACAGACGAACACATCTTTGTAAGTCACTCCTTCCAAACAAACGTTAAAAAGGGGCCGGGCCAGCCTGGCTCAGTGGTTGAGCATCGACCTATGAACCAGGCCACGGTTTGATTCCCCGTCAGGGCACAGGCCCAGGTTGCGGGCTCCATCCCCAGTGTGGGGCGTGCAAGAGGCAGCCGATCCATGGTCCTCTCTCATCACTGATGTTTCTATCCCTCTCTCCCTCTCCCTCCCTCTCTGAAATTAATAAAAGTATATATTTCTTAAAGGCAAAGGATCAGAACAGCCATGTCTCCAAAGAGAACGTGCCCGGGGCTGCCAGGCAGGTGACAAGATGCCCAACGTCGCCGCCACGGGGACCCACGTGCACATGAAGCCGGTGCGGGCCGCACGCTGCTGGTGGGCACGAGAGCAGCGACAGGTGGGCCGGACGGGGTGCAGGAGCCGTGCACTGCGGGGGGACCGTGGGACCCGCAAACCACTTCTGCCCCCCCCCCAGAAATGACAGGTCCACACCACACAGCACACGCCCCACAGAGGCAGGGTCACAGGGCCCGAGTGCCCACAGCAGACAGCGGACGGACACCTGCGGCTCCTCCGCGGCCCTCCCACAGGAGGCGGGGCCATGTGCTCCCCGAAACACTGGCCCAGCGAACAAGTGCGAGTCCGTGGACGCGCGCCCACACAGGCAGTTGGGGGACCACAGGAGGCCCCCAGAGCGCTGTGCTGACAGACACCCCCCAGCCGACACCAACAGCCCTGAGCGGGCAGCGTGGGAATCCCCTCGGCACGCTGGGTTTTACAGGCGGCTCAGGTCACGTCACCCCGCCTCACCCAGCCCCCCGCACGTGCCCTGCACCGACTCCAACACCTGTCCCCCCGGCAACGCACTGCCCTCGCCCCTCACTCCCAGCCCACCGCGCCTCTGGAAAGCCTGCCAGTCCCCCACCGCGGCCTGCCGGCTCACCTTTCCAGGGTGAGCTGGGTCCCCGCCCCAGGCGCCTGCCCCAGATCACATCGCAGGCCTCCCCCTCCCCCAGCGTCCACAGGTGCTTCCTCCAGGCTGCTGCCCACAGCTGCTGACTCAGCGCCGCCTCGGACCCTCACACCGACTGCAGCCGCGGTCACTCCTGGGCCACAGGCCGCAGTGGGAAGCCCCACAGCACGAGCCTGCCCCCACTTCCCTTTTGTGTGAGCTCTTTGCCCCTCCCTCTGGGCCCCAAACCTGGTGCCCCCCCCCCCCCCTGCGGCCAGAGCATCCCCGCCCCCAGCAGGGTCTGTACAGAGTCCCCCCGCCTGGGCGGGTGGGAGATTAGTCCCAGCTGTGACCTGCGCCTCCCTCGGTCCCAGGGTGGGTGACAGAGCTGACAAGGCAGGCCCCGCTCCTCCTTGCTCTCGCCTGAGCAGGTGCCTCTGGGAGCCTCACTGCTTTATTCCTCCCCCCTCACCACCTGGCCTCCAGGCCTCCCAGACTCACACCTCGCTGCCAGCCACCGTCTGTCCTCGGCAGCTCCCCAGGGCGCACACTGGGCCGCACACTCCCTTTCTGCAGAGACGGAGAAGTTCTAGAACTCCTAGAACCTTGACCTGCGGCAGGCCCACCTGGGAGTGGCAGGGACACAGCCCTGGCCACCTGCTGCCAACCAGCATTTCCAGATTTTAAAAGTTGGTGAGTAACTGAAAATTGTTTTAACAAAGACGCTCTGCAGGCCAAAACCCTGGAGCACCCCGGCCACCTGTGCTGTCGCCCCTCTCCGGCCGGCCTAGCCTGGGGGGGGGGGGGGGGGCGGCGGCACTCTCCGGCCCTGGCCTTTCTTGCAGGCGCTTCCAGGGTTGCTGCCAGGCCCACGACAACAGCACCTCCCCCAGGAAGCCTGCCCTCAGCTCACTGTCCTGCCTCTCAAACAGCAGAACGAACGTTCACCAGGCACAGGCCCCCTGAAGACCCCAGGCGCGGGGTGTGTGGGCACGATGTGCTGTGGGCACCATAGCCTGATCCCCAACCACCCGGGGAGAGGAGGACAAGCTGCGGCAGGCTGCCGGGCCGGGCTCGCCGCCCCCCCCCACGTGACCTTGGCGTCAGGATCAGTGAGTGGAGGTGTGAGGTGCCCCTGAGCCAGGCACTTGGTGAGGGCCCAGTACTGCTGACGGAGCTCAGACAAGAGGGCAGTGGCCAGCGTCACCGCCAGAGCAGCAGGCTGGGGGTCCCGGGCCGGCCGGTCTCCAGGGCAGCTCTGCCCCTCCCCTAGGACATGGCACTTGTCCCTGCCCCTCCCATCACTACAGCTGAGTCCTGCATCCCTGGGGGACCCCCATCCCATCCCAACCCCAGCAGACTGCGAGCGCTGGGAGGAGAGGGGCTGGCTCCAGCACAGACCCGCACACAGCAGCCCCAGGAGCCCAGCTCTGACTCGCCTGGGCTGGAGGCTGGGCCCCCAGCATCAGTGAGGCCACACAGGCTCCCCTTTCCCTCGGGAGAGAAGCGGTGTTCTGAGCCCAGAGGCCAGGGCAGACTGACCGGGAAACCCCGCGCCCTGTGCTCCTGCAGCAGGGCTGCTGGTCTGGTGGTGCGACAGCCCCAGCTCCCCTCCTGCCCCCGTGAGAGTCCTGCCTGACATCTGGGGCTGGTCTCAGAGTCAGCCAGCAGCTGGCGGCACCCCCAGCCCCATGACAGATGCCTACGAGGCCGCAGGTCAGCAGCCTGGCCCCCCAGACCCCAACCTCGGGCAGAGGGAGTCAGTCCCCAGCGTGCCTCCCCGGGAAGGGCCGAGCTCTGGAACCGCCGGCAGCCGTGCCCATTGCTGTGCGGGGCCTGCACTGGACTCAGTCCCCTAACACGGGACCACCTCCACCCCCGGCCTCTGGGGGCTCTGAGAGAGTGGGGCACAGGCAGGCACCTGGCAGTGCTCGGTGAGCGAGAGCGGGCACCTTCACCGTCAGGGAGGAGCGTGAGGTCAGGAGGCCTTTGCCACTGGCCTCCTGGAGTCCAGGGTCCCTTGGTCAGGTCCTCTGTCCTTGGAGACGGGACAGCCCACCGCCCTGGGCATCCTCCCTGAAGCAGGGTTCCTCGGCGAGTGGGAGGGAAACAGCGATGCACACTGGCCCGTCCGGCACCGGCCCCCTCCCTCGCACAGCCTCTCCCCGAGCATCAGGCGAAGCGGTGAGGCAGTGACACTCGTCTCGGGAGAAGCTGCTGTATAAACGTTACCCTGCCATTCGGGCTGCTGTGCACACCTGCTGCTGACACAACGGGAGTCAAACCTCCGTTTGCAGCAGGAGACCTGGAAACTCACAAACCACCCATCATGTTGCCAGCCAACACTACGGCTTTACAGGTTATGCTCCTGTGCCCGCGGACCAGAACCGCAAACACTGCTTTAATGGCTTTCCCGTTGACTCAGTGGCTTCAGGAATGTTGTCCGTTGACTCAATGGCTCCAAGAACTAAAACTATAATTAACTTGTAGCGATAACTAACTTTGCTCAGTTTGCTTCCGTACAACCTGCTTTCACAGGATCGCTCCACATTCCAACATCCAGCAGGACGTGGTTTTCGTCCTTATAAGTTCGGTACTGGAGTCACTCGGGGCTTCGAGATTTGGAGAGCTAATGCCCCCGCGCAGCCGCCGGCTTTTGAATAAAGACTCCTTAATTTGACTTTTTGGGGGTCCTTTGTGCAATTCTCGGGGTACATACAGCACCAGCCCTCAGGCGGTGAGGTTCTGGCAGCATCAAATGCTGAGGAACAAGGCCTCGGGTCTGCGGACCCTGGAGACAGAGTTTTGGTCAAACCAGAGATAACATCCAGGCCTGGGTGGCTCAGCTCCAGGCGGGGAAAGTGGCAAGGGCGGACAAAACAACAGTGCCTGCCGACAGGACCCGCTGCAGTGACCTGTGACCCCTGCCCTGGTGCTGACCAGTCAGCAGTGACCACAGCCCTGAGGGACACACCTGGAACGCTGCCGAATATCCTACTGAGGCCCTCCCCCAGGCTTCCCCTAGAAACCCTGCCTTTCCACAACAGAGTGAAACCTGTAAGACAGCCCTGGCCGGTGTGGCTCAGTGCACAGAGGGGAGGCCTGCGGACTGAAGGGTCCCGGGTTCGATTCCCGTCAAGGGCACGGACCTCGGTGGCAGGCTCCTCCCCAGCCTGGGCCCTGGACAGGGCATGTGCAGGAGGCAACCAACCGATGTGTTCACATCGCTGTTTCTCTCTGGCTTTCTCTCTCTCTCTCTCTCTCTCTCTCTCTTTCACTCTCTAAAATCAATGGGAAATATCCTAGGGTGAGGATTAAAAAAAACCTTTAAGACAAAGAACCCGGCACCCACCTCTCCCTCCGCCCTAAGGGGTGTGTCCTTGCGCCCTTTCTCCAGGGCCCTTCTCTGTAACACCGGCTGGCTCGCTTCTGGTGCCTCCCTGACTTGCTCTCTAAGGGCCAAGGCAGCCAAGACCAGGCTCATTCCTGCCACTGTGATCTTTCCTCCTCTTCTCAAGTCCCTCCTTCGCGCCGCGGTCCCGCTGTAATAAATGTACTCAGTCACCTGAACTCGCGTTGTGAAATCTTCCCTGTACAAAGTCAAGAACCAGGAGAGCACGCGGGTAACATCACCCCCAGCGGGGCTCCCAGGGCTCCGGGAACCGCTCTGCACCCCCAACCCCTCTGCCCGGCCCTGGGCCTGGCCCCTGGGAGCCCCGAGCCGTGCGTGCCCACGGACCTCCCCTCCCGCCCGAGCAGGGGCTGCACCGGCCGCGTGGCCACACAGGGCGGACACGGCTTGTCCAATGAAGAGTGGGCTGTGCTCGCCACCTTAGGGGAAGAGGAAGTGACAGGGCCAAGGTCACGGGGCTGGAGAAGGGGCAGTGGGCAGCCCGGGGGCACCTGGCTTCGCGGCCCTCTGCACCCCCTACCCCCTCCGCGGGGTGTGGGAAGGAGGCCCTCCAAGGTCAACACTGTCGCCATCCCTGCTCCATCCGGGCAGAGCCCCAGCTGCCTTACCTAAGGTCCCAGAGGTCTGAGTGCGGGGCTGGGGTTCAGACCCAGAGCGTCTGCCCGAGAGCCGGGCCAGCGCCGGGATACACCCTCCCTGCACCCCGGGGGCGGGGAACGGGGGGCGGGCTGGCTCTGGGAGGCTTCCAGAAGGAAAAGGCAAAGACGAGAGATAAGGCCAGGAGGAATCTGATATGAACGCTCCCCGGGCAGAGGCGGCCGCGCGGCCAGCTGCGCCGGCAAAGAGGCTTACAGACTCCGGAGGAGCTAAGCCAGGATCAGCGGCACCTGTGCGCCCGGCCAGGCCCGCTCCGCCGCGCCCGGGGCCCTCGGCATTGCCCAACCTGGGGCCTGGCACCAGCCAACACCGGGGAGCCCAGCCAAGTCCCTCCTCTGGGCCGGGCTGATGGCCCCCCCCCGCCCCGGGCTCCCGCGGCCTCTCCACAGGGTCCTGGACAGCGGGTGGGGCTGTGTCCAGCTCTGCGTCCCTGCCCCGGGCCCTGTCCTTGGTGCCCGCACCGCGGACCCTGTGTCCACTCCCGCTGCCGCCTCTCAAGCCTGTGGGTCACTTTTCCGTCTGATCTGGCAGGACCCCGCGGGTCCGAGGGGCCCTCAACTCCGTGGCCTGGGGTGTCCCCCTTGGCGGCCGGGAGCGGGGAACCCAGCGGGCCCGGCCGCCGCCGCCTTCGCCCTGCACCGCGGACCACACGGGGCCTGACCTTGGCCCAGCCGCTCCCCCTCGCGGGGCGCACGCGCTCTCCGCCCCCGCCCGCGCCCGGCGAATGAATGAGCCTCTGCCGCCGAAATGCCCGCGGTTACCGCCCGGACCAAAGTCCGCACGCGGCCCGCCCGGGGCAGCAACGGGCCCAGGTGCTGTGAAAAGGGGAAGGAGCGGGGGACAGGCTTCCGGTCAGGCAGGCTCCTCCGCGCGGCCCCCGCCCCCACCGGGGCCTCAACTTCCCTCCGGAGTCGCCACCACTTCCGGCCACCACTGGCCGGCAGGATTTTGGGGGGAGGGGGGGTGGCGGTGGCTGGGAGCCGGGACTGCGGCGACCCCACCCGGAGCCGAGCCCCAGGGCCAAGCCCCCGGCGCTGCGCACGCGCGCTCCTCCCGAGCGCGCGCCCGACCTGCACGGCCGCGCACGCGCACTCCCCGCCCCGCACGCGCTCCCCGGCGGGACCCCCCGCCCCGCCGGCCGCGCGCCCTCACGCCCCCCCAGCGGCGCGCACGCGCACTCACGCCCAGTCGCGCTCGCCGTCCGCCTTCCCGCCCGCCCCCCGTCCGCAGCCCGGCTCCGGAGGCGCGCCCCCCGGCCCTGGCCGCACGCCCCTCCGGCCCCCCGCACCCTCCCCTCACCTCCTCGGTCCCGGGGCCGCCGCGCCGCACTCCTCCTCCTCGCGCCTCCCTCACGGATGGTGGCAGCGGCGGCAGCGGCGACTCAGACCCTGGGGTCAGGGGGACGGGCGCCCAGGCCGGAAGTGACCTTCCTGGCCGCTTCCGCCCGCGCCGCTCCCCCCTCCCCCCAACCCCCTCTGGCCGCCACCCCGTTCTGGCCGCTCTAGGAAGGTGAGCCCGCGACCCCCTTGGCCGCCGCCCCCGCCCCCCGCCCCCCGGCTCGATGGTGCGGAGCCGGCGCTCAGGAAACCACTTCCGGGCACGTCTAGGACGCGGGTCCTCCGGCCGCGCTCTATGGCGCCGCGCGCGGAGGGGCTGCGGCCCCGCCCCCTCCCCCGAACGGAGGCGCGGGCTCGGCCCGTTAGGCGGAGACTTCCGGTGTCTGGGGAGGTGCCCCCCTCCCCCCGCACCCCGGGAGCCGGGCCCTGGCGCCTGCGCAGTGTGCTCCCCGAGCCGGGCCGCGGGCGGGAGGTGCGCGGCGAGTGGCCAGGGCCCCTCGCGCCGCCGGGTCCTCCAGGCGTCTCTATCGTCGTAACCCCTTCCCTGCCGACGCCCTCGCGGTGACCGGCGCCCGCGAGCTGCCGGGGACCGTCCCTTGCGACCCCGGTCCCTCCGGTACTGGACGGAGCGTGCGGCTGGCCTCGGCGCCGCCCGGGTCCACGTCCCCCTCTCGGCCTCAGTTTCCCCTTCTGGAGCGAAAACCCCGTTCCGAGCGCGTCTCCAAGGGCTTTGCCTGCAGAAGGTCCTAGTCCTGACCTCTAACGTGCGCCCACTTTGCAGATAAGGAGGGGGGCGCAGAGAGGTCACGGGCTCGCACCCCGGCACCTGGCCGCTGCCTCTCACATGTAACTGAGTCACAGCCGCCAGGACCCGCCTGCTGGCCTCCTGCAAGGTGGGCTGGTCTTGTGAGCATTCTCCTAGACCAGTGGTTCTCAACCTTCCTCACGCCGCGACCCTTCAATACGGTTCCTCATGTTGTGGGGACCCCCAGCCATAAAATTATTTTCGTGGCTACTTCATCACTGTCATGTTGCTGCTGTGATGAATCGTCATGTAAATATCTGATATGCAGGATGTATTTTCATGGTTACAAATTGCACATCATTAAAGCATAGTGATTCATCACAAAAACTACGTAATTATATATGTGTTTTCCGATGTTCTTAGGCGACCCCTGTGGAAGGGTCGTTGGACTCCCAAAGGGGTCGCGACCCACAGGTTGAGAACCGCTGCCTTGAGGACCTATAGGATGTGTGTTTATAAATCACAATTTGCCCCCTGCAGCCCCTCCCCTGCCCTGTCCTTGGCCAGATGATCTGTGATCATTTATAACCATCGCGTTGTCGCCATCACAGTCGCCAAGCCTGGGATGCAGTACCCGTCACACGAATAACACCTTCCCGGTGAAAATTGTGTCGATTGGTATTGCTCATTAGTATTGTTCCTACTCCCCTGGCCACGGTACACCCTAACTCCTCAGTCAGCATCAACCATAAGATGTGCGTTGTTGCGTTAATAGCATCTTCCGAGAGAGGAAAACACAGGCGCACACACAAGCAGGACTGCATTGCCCGGTCCGCGTGGCTCAGTGGTAGAGCATCAGCCTATGAACCGGGAGGTCAGGATTCGATTCCCGGTCAGGGCACATGCTGAAATCAATAAAAATACATTTAAAAAAAACCAACAGGACTGTAGGTGCATGGAATAGCAAGATATGTCTGCCTCGCCTTCAGAAAGGTAAATGTTGCAATGCCTCTTAGAACAGAGGGACAGGTACAGCCCTAGGCCCTGGCATCCAAGGATCTTGGGTTCGATTCCTGGCCAAGGGCATGCACCTGAGTTGCAGGTTGGATCCCCGGCCCTGGTTGGGGCACATGTGGGAGGCAACCAATTGATGTGTCTCTCCCACAGTGATGTTTCTCTGTCTCTCTCTCTGCCCTCCCCCCCCCCCCCCCACTGCACCTTCCACTCTCTCTAAAAAATCAATGGAAAAGCCGTAGCTGGTTTGGCTCAGTGGATAGAGCATCCGGGGCCTGCAGACTGAAGGGTCCCGGGTTCAATTCCGGTCAAGGGCACATGCCCGGATTGTGGGCTCAATCCTCAGTAGGGGGTGTGCAGGAGGCAGCCGATCCATGATTCTCTCTCATCATTGATGTTTCTAGCTCTCTCTCCCTCTCCCTTTTTCTCTGAAATCAATAAATACATATTTTTTTTAAAAAAATCAATGGAAAAAATATCCTTGAGGGAGGATTAACAACAACAAAATAATAATAATATCCACTCGAGTGTAGCCAGCTGGGCACTGCTGGTCTCTGCAGTCACGCTCTCCCATCGCGTCCTCGCAGGAACAGGTGCTGCACATGGTGATGCACGCGTGTGCACACGTACACACACACACACACACACACACACACGAGTACTCTTGCCTCAGCCGGCCCAGGCGGTGTAACAGCATCCCACTCACCCGGGGCTTATGAACCGCGGAGGTTTACTGCTCTCCGTTCTGGAGGCTGGAAGTCCTGGGTCAGGGTTCTGGCACCTGTGGGGGCCCCCTGCCTGGTTCGTGGCCGGCTTCTGGGGCAGGGGCCAGGGCTTCCCCTGGGGTGTTTTACAAGGACACCAGCCCATTCACAAAGGCTCCACCCTCAGGACCCGGCCACCTTCCCAGAGGCCCCATCACCTAACGCCATCACCTGGAGCATTAGGATTTCAACATGAATTTGAGGGGGGCAAAGGGGGAGCGGGACATGCCCTGGCTGGGTAGCTCCGTTGGTTAGAGCATCATCTTGATACACCAAGGTTGTGGGTTTGATTCCCGGTCAGGGCACATCCAAGAAGCAACCAATGAATGCATCAATAAGTGAAACAACAAATCAGTGTTTCTCTGTTTCTCTCTCTCTCTCTCTCTCTCTCTGAAATAAATAAATAGTCCTAGCCCATTTGGCTCAGTGGATAGAGCGTTGGCCTACAAACTAAAGGGTCCCAGGTTCAATTCCAGCCAAGGGCACATGCCGGGTTGCGGGCTCCATCCCCCGCAGTGTGGGGCGTGCAGGAGGCAGCCAATCAATGATTCTCATCATTGATGTTTCTATCTCTCTCCCTTCTCTGAAATCAACCAAAAAAATATATTAAAAAATAAAATAAATAAATAAATTTTAATGAATGTGGTGGGAACATAAACATTCAGATCAAAGCAACTCCCTTCGGAAAAAAGAAAACAAACTATTTTTTAAAATCCTCACCAGAGGATATGATTTTTTTTTTTTTTTTTTTTTTTTAGAGAGAGACAGGGGAAGAGAGAGAGAGAAACATGGATCGGTTGCCTCCCGTATGTGCCCTGGCTGGGGATTGAACCCACAACCTAATTATGTGCCCTTGACCGGGAATCAGACTTCCAACCCTTCCGTGCGCCAACGGACGCTCTAACCATTGAGCCCCACGGGCCAGGGGCCTAACCTTCTTTATGGGTGAAATATTAGAATGCTTTTCTAACGACATCTGTTAAAGAATAAAAATCCAAAAAAAAGGAATAAAAATCCCCCCCAAAAAAAATATAAAAATAAAAAAGACAATAAAAAAAGAATAAAAATCCCCAAATGGGACTTCACTATTGACTGCACGTTGTCCCCTAAAAAGCTCCTGACACCCAAGGAGAGGAGGGGATTACCCAAAACAAAGCAAAATGAAACAGACAAACAACAAAACCCTCACAGACCTCCTTAAGGACCAACGTAATCCGCTTTAACTTAATGTTAAAAATACATCATGACCCCATTCACCCAAGCCCGTGCACTCCAGGCGAAAGCCGCTTGGGGATCACAGACTGTTATGGGAACATTAACGAGCTCGTTAAGTGGTGTCTCCTGGAGCCAATAAACTGTACAACCTGCAGCCCTGCAGGCGGGCAGTCCGGCAACTGCTCTGGGAGCTATAGAAACTGCAGCCTGGATGCCTGGTGCCTGTGAGGGGCCTGGGACCTGGGAGCTATGAAAACTACAGCCTTACCCTAATCCAGTGGTTCTCAACCTTCTGGGCCTTTAATACAGATCCTCGTGTTGTGACCCAACCATAAAATTATTTTCGTTGCTACTTCATCACTGTCATGTTGCGACTGTTATGAACCGTCATGCAAATATCTGATATGCAGGATGGTCTTAGGCCATCCCTGTGAAAGGGTCATTCGACTGCCAAAGGGGTCGCGACCCACAGGTTGGGAACCGCTGCCCTAACCGGTGTGGCTCAGCGGATAGAGCATCAGCCTGCAGACTCAAGGGTCCCAGGTTCGATTCCGGTCAAGGGCATGTACCTTGGTTGCGGGCACATCCCCAGTAGGGAGTGTGCAGGAGGCAGCTGATCGATGTTTCTAACTCTCTTTCCCAGGGGTCCTCAAACTTTTTAAACGGGGGCCAGTTCACTGTCCCTCAGACCGTTGGAGGGCCGGACTATAGTTTAAAAAAAAAACTATGAACAAATTCCTATGCACACTGCACAGATCTTATTTTGAAGTAAAAAAGCGAAACGGGAACAAATACAATATTTGTATTTGCATGTGGCCCGCGGGCCGTAGTTTGAGGACCCCTGCTCTATCCCTTTCCCTTCCTCTCTGTAAAAAAATCAATAAAAAAATATATTAAAAAAATATTTTTAAAAAATCTGCAGCCTGGATGCCTGGTGCCTGTAAGGGGCCTGGGACGCTTCCCTCTCATTGCTGTTGCCCGAGGGGCTCAGTTTTAAAATCCTGATATTATCACCCGACATAAGATGGTTCCACGGTGCACCTCACATCTCCCTGGCCCCTGGCTCCTCAGAAGGGAGGTGAAGGGCAGAGGGCCCCCTGGGAGTCTCTTTCTATGGAAATCAATCTCTCTCTCTCTCTCTCTCTCTCTCTCTATCTCTATCTCTATCTCTATCTCTATCTCTATCTCTAGGTCTCTATCTACTACTACATCTCTCTGTTTGTCTCTGTGTTTATCTCTCTACCTTTATCTCTGCATCTATCCCTACCTCTATGTTTATCTCTGTGTATATGTCTGTATCTCTCTCTCTATGTCTATATCTAGGTTTAATCTAGCACTCTTTTTTTTTTTTTTTTTTTAATTCTAACCCGAGGACTGTAGCTGGTCAAGCGGAATGAAGTTAACTAGAAGAGGACGTTCTGCCGGGAAAAGGCGGGGGCCTGCAAGCGGGCCCCGTCAGAACAAAGTCTTGCACGCGAGACTTATTGTTCAGAGGCAGGACTTTCCTTGAGGTGAGAAATAGTCCATAAGGGCATGGAAAGTTCAAGGGAGGGCGCACTGCTGCAGGTGGAAAGGGTCTTCGTATAACATAGGAAATTAATAGTGTTGCCGAAACCGGTGTGGCTCAGTGGGTAGAGCGTGGGCCTGCGGACTGAAGGGCCCCGGGTTCGATTCCGGTCAAGGGCATGTGCCTGGGTTTCGGGCACGTCCCCAGCGGGGGGTGTGCAGGAGGCAGCTGATCGATGTTTCTCTCTCATCGATGTTTCTGACTATCTCTCTCTCCCTTCCTCTCTGTAAAAAATCAATAAAAATATATTTAAAAAAAATAGTGTAATGTATAACTTAGCTCTGATGATCCCATAAGCATGCCTGTTAGTCACTGTCACTTGCTGTACTCCATTGTCATTTGCTGGACTCCCCAAATAAAAGCCATGGGAGCTTTGGGGGCTTTGCTACTTGCCTGAGTGAGTGGTAGCCCTCTGCTTCTCTAAATTTAATCCTGCACGCCAAGCTCACCTCAGCGTCACCGTTCACAAACATCAACAAGGACATTTTTCCATTGATTTTTTTTTTTTTAGTAAGACTGGAAGAGAGAGGGAAAGACAGAAACATCAATGTGAGAGAAACACATCGATTGGTTGCCTTCTGCATGCACCTGACCAGGGCTCAGGCCGGGGAGGGGCCTGCAACCGAGGTACGTGCCCTTGACTGGAATCGAACCCGAGACCCTTCGGTCCGCAGGCCGGCACTCTATCCGCTGAGCCAAACCGGCCAGGGCACATTTGGGGGTAGGCCAGGGAGAAGCTGCTGCTGCCCAGTGCTCCCCTGGTACGAAGTCTGGTGTTGACCCTAAGAGTTCAGGAGAAACTAGAAGGTTCCCTCTGGCTGGTGTGGCTCAGTGGATAGAGCGTCAGTCTGCAGTCTGAAGGGTCCTGGGTTCGATTCTGGTCAAGGGCACATGCCTAGGTCATGGGCTCCATCCCCAGTTGGGGGCGTGCAGAAGGCAGCCGACCCATGATTCTCTCTCATGATGGATGTTTCTCTCTCTCCCCCTCTCCCTTCCTCTCTGAAATCAATAAAAATATATTTAAAAAAATAAAAAAGGGAGCCAGCATTGAGTCTTTGCCCCCCCGAGGGCTTCCGATCTTTTGTTTTTCTGCGGGTGAGAGTCTTGGGGAGGGTTTTGGCAGGATATCCACCAGCTTTCCCTGCGTGTTTAATACGCTGATGCGTCACAGTGAGTGCCTAGGGGCGTGTGGGTTGTTCTCATGGGCCTGCCTCACTGCTTTGCTTTCATCTTGGGCCTGCCTGGCTTTCACGGCGTTTTTTGTTTTGTTTTATATATATTTTATTGATTTTTTACAGAGAGGAAGGGAGGGGGACCGAGAGTTAGAAACATCGATGAGAGAGAAACATCGATCAGCTGCCTCCTGCACACCCCCTACTGGGGATGTGCCCGCAACCAAGGTACATGCCCTTGACCAGAATCGAACCCGGGACCCTTCAGTCCGCAGGCCGACGCTCTATCCACTGAGCCAAACTGGTCAGGGCTTCACAGCGTGTTTGTTACTTGTTCCCCAACCTCACCTGTCCTTGGGTTGAGCTGCCGTCGATGACATGAACGGGTCTCTGTTCTCTGTCCACCAGGCCAGCGGGACTTACGCTGCGTGTTCCCGGGCCAGGGCGGAGGGTGTAAAGCACTCGCCCTCAGTGTCCTTGGTTAGGGGAGACACGGCCTGGCCATTCGCCGACCCGGAGGGCTGGAAGTTGCTCAAACTGTCTGGCTTTAACTATCTTGTCTCCGTTTCCTCCTTCCACTGACCCAGGGGTTTCCTAGCTGTTTACTCTCCTGCCTCAGGATTCTCTCCTGATGAAAGAAGCTAAACGTTATTGCCCTGGCCAGTTTCCCTCAGTGGACAGAGCGCCGGCCTGCGGACCGAAGGGCTCCGGGTTCGATTCCAGTCAAGGGCATGTATCGTAGTTGCAGGCTCCTCCCCGGCCCCGACCCCGGACGGGGTACATGCAGGAGGCAACCAATTGATGTGTTTCAATCACATCGTTATTTCTCTCTGTCTTTCCCTCTCTCTGCAAATCAATGGAAAAGTATCCTCAGGTGAGGATTAAAAAAGAAAGAAAGAAAGAAAGAAAGAAAGAGGGAGGAAGGAAGGAAGGAAGGAAGGGAGGAAGGAAGGAAGCAAGGGAAGGAGGAAGGGAGGAAGGGAAGGAGGAAGGGAGGAAGGACGTCAACATCCTACATAATAAAAGCCTAATATGCCAAGTGTCCTCCCGTTCGACCGGTCAACCAGTCACTATGATGCGCACTGACCACCAGGGGGCAGACGTTCCGACCCGCAGGTTAGCTTGCTGCTGGGGTCCAGCCCATCAGGACTGGGCGAGGCTGGTCAGACACGCCCTGGAGCCCTCCCCGGTCCCTCCCCAGCCCTGACCATTCACGGGTGGGGTCCCTCAGCCTGGTCTGCGCCCTCTCGCAATCCGGGACCCCTGGGGGATGTCGGAGAGAGGGTTTCAGCGGATCCCCGCGCACCGGGCCTCTGGTTATTTATAAAGCATAATCGATCCTCATCGTAGTTGGAATCCATATCTGTTAATTCACCTGCCCCCTAAAATGTGTGTTCCCCCCAAATCAGTCCCCGCGAGGAACGCACCCGGACCTGTGGGACACCAAGCCTTGTCTGGCTCCTTCCGGCCGTGGGCCCTGCTCAGGGTCCCTGTGTCCAGGGACCAGGGTACCCAGCCAGAGGGGGGGAGGCGGGGGGAGGCCCAGGGTCCCCCGGAGCCAGACCAGGCCCCACAGCTGCCGGTGGCCACCAAACCTGGGCCTGGGCCTGGCCGTCTGGGCCGCTCTGGCTGTGTCACCCGGGGGAAGGGGGGGCGGGGGGCAGGTGCGCCAAACTCGCTGAACTCTCCTCTCTGAGCCTCTCCTCCCGCTGCAAACGGGCTGACTGAGGCTTTGATCTGCGGCAGCCCATCATTAAGCAATTCATTTGCAATTTAATTATTTATTCTTAAGTGTTTCCTGAGGCCCAGAGAAGATGACTCAGGCTCAAAGCCAGCCCCCTCCCCCAGCCCTCCCTGTGGGCTGCCGACCCACACTCCCCACACCCCCCATGCATTTCATTCACCTGCTCATCCATCATCTGTTCTTCCAATGAACATTCCGGAGCCTCCAGGTGCCTGGGCTGGAGACCCAGAGACGACCCAGGCCCCCGCCCCGCCCCGCAGCCCCACACAGAGCGGAAGGTTAATTATTATTTTGGGTAATAATTACAGCGGGCTGCGGAGGCACTGGCTGGCTCAGGTAGGGCATGAGCTGCCAAAGGAACCCTCGCCCTCCGGCCTGGGAAGCGGGGTGAGAGCCACCTTCCCTTAGTCCTTATTTACTCCGCAGCCCTCCTCCCCACCTCTCCTGGGAGCTGGCAAGGCCTGGGTCTCTGTTGTTGAGTTGTTGACGGGAGGATGGGGAGGATGGAGGCGAAGGGGGAAGAGACACACGAAATAAACAGTCCAGGCAGGAGATGGACAGAGAAGGGGCACCGGGGAAGCTCTG
Source organism: Myotis myotis (assembly GCF_014108235.1). NCBI lineage: Eukaryota > Metazoa > Chordata > Mammalia > Chiroptera > Vespertilionidae > Myotis > Myotis myotis. Next base: position 726,494 of record NW_023416349.1, on the reverse strand, counting down.
ATGAGGCGCCTCGTCCAGGTTTATTGGGGTGGGAGTGGTCTGGGAAGGCTTCATGGAGGAGGTGGTGTTTGCACTGTGGGGGATGTGCGGTGTTTGCTGGTGGAGACGAGGAGGGAGGGCATCCAGGGAGTCAGCCCTTCATTCCACTGCTCACCGGTGTTGATGGTGCACTGGATGCTGGGAGACCGTGTTGGTGTGTAAATACCGCACACACGGGCAGTCGAGGTGATGTCAGGGAACGGCTGTGCCATGTGCGGGGCCCAGGGCAGAGTGAAAAAGTGCACAGCCCCCATGTTTTTAAAAGAGTGTTAAGAATCTCAGGATGGCCCGGCCTGCTGTGGAGCTCAGCCGTTGAACATGGACCCATGAACCAAGAGGTCATCAGTTCCATTCCCGGTCACGGCATATGCCCAGGTTGCAGGCTCAATCCCTGGTAGGGATGTTTCTATTTCTCTATCCCTCTCCCTCCCTATCTCTAAAAAAAAAAAAATCAATAAAAACATATGAAGAAAAAAAGAATTTCAGGATGGCCTGGCTGGCATGGCTCAGTGGTTGAGCGTTGACCTATGAACCAGGAGGTCACAGTTCCATCCTTGGTCGGGGCACATGCCCAGGTTGCAGGCTCGATCCCCAGTGTGGGGCGTGCAGGAGGCAGCCGATCAAAGATTCTCTCTCATCATTGATGCTCCCATCTCTCTCTCCCTCTCCCTTGGAAGCAAGGTGGCAGCCATGCTTGGGTGGGAATTGCTTTTAATATTTTAACCCTGCTGATGTGGCTTCTGTAATTATCTGCTTGCTAAAATAATAGAAAAGTTATTTTGGCCGGAGCCGGTTTGGCTCAGTGGATAGAGCGTCGGCCTGCGGACTGAAGGGTCCCGGATTCGATTCCGGTCAAGGGCGTGTGCCTGGGTTGCGGGCACATCCCCGGTGGGGGATGTGCAGGAGGCAGCTGATCGATGTTTCTCTCTCATCAATGTTTCTAACTCTCTATCTCTCTCCCTTCCTCTCTGTAAAAAATCAATAGAATGTATTTAAAAAAAAATAGAAAAGTTATTTTGATTTTCTGAACTTATATACGTTATCCCATTCGATTGAATACTCCATTGATTGTGGTCTGAATACCCCCATCGATTGTGATCTTACTGGTCTTTTGAAACACGTTCCTCTGCACCTGGAGATCAGGACAGCACAATTACTCTAGGAGACCAGGACAGCACAATTACTCTAAATGGCCCAGCGGCTCCAGATAACGTGTTTTTGTTGACTCAGTGGTCCCAGGACCCGATGGCTCCAGATAATGTGTTTCCGTGGACTCAGTGGTCCCCGAAGTATGGTAGCAATCATCTCAGGTAGAAACTGCCGTTTAACTCTAACAATGCTGTTTGGCTTCTGTACTTATTTGCTTTGTTTAACAATAGAAAAGTTACTTTGATTTTCGGAACTTATGTATGCTATCCCAATCGACTGAATGCTCTGTCGTTGGTGGTTTGAATATCCCATGGATTGTGATCTTACTGGTCATCGAAGCACATTCTTCTGTACCTGGGAACCAGGACAGCACAATTAGCCTAAATTGCCTCAGTGGCCATGGATAATGCGTTCTGGTTGACTCAGTGGTCCCAAGTCCAGGACAGCACAATTATTCTAAATGGCCTCCGTGGCTCCAGATAATGTGTTTCCGTTGATTCAGTGATCCGGAGACCCAAAACTATAATTTAACTAACTCGCTCAGTTCCGCTTCTGTAACTGCTTTGTGCAAAACAGGTTCCTCATTCCAAACCCAAAGATGTCATCGATACGTTTGTAATCTTTGCCTATATAAGCCGGCTGCTGCCACCATTTCGGGACTGGGAGATTTGGAGCCATAACTCCCTCTCGGTCGCCGGCTTATTAATTAAATGACTCATTCATCTCTGGTCTTGCATCCTGAGCATTTACTTGAGGGGTACATTACAATAGTTCCAAGACCCGATGGCTCCAGATAACATGTTTCCGCTGACTCAGTGGTCTCAACACCCAAAACTATAATTAATCTTTGTAAGACAACTAACTTGCTCAATCTAAGCTTCTGTAACAAACTGCCTTTTGCAAACCAGGTTCCTCATTCCAAACCCCGAGAGGTAATCAATGCCTTTGTGCTATTTGCCTATATCGGTCTGATGTTTCGGCCAAGGGGGCACTGCGACATTTGGAGAGCAACTGCCCCCTCCTAGTCCCGGCTTTGAAATAAATATGGCTCCTTCTGAAGTATGGTAGCAATCATCTCAGGTAGAAACTATAGTTTAACTTTAACCCTGCTGTTTGGCTTCTGTACTTATTTGCTTTAACAATAGGAAAGTTATTTTGATTTTCTGAATTATATAAATCATCCCAATCGATTGAATACCCTATTGATTGTAATGTGAATACGCCATTGGTTGTGGTCATACTGGTTATCGAAGCACATTCTTCTGCACCTGAGACCAGGACAGCGCAATTATCCTAAATTGCCTCGATGGCTCTAGATAATGTGTTCCTGTCAACTCAGTGGTCTCAAGACCCGATGGCTCCAGATAATGTGTTTCCATTGATTCAGTGATCGGAGACCCAAAACTATAACTAATATGCTCAAGTCTGCTTCTGTAAACTGCTTTGTGCAAACCAGGGTCCTCATTCTAAACCCTGGGATGTAATCAATACCTTTGTGATCTTTGCCTATAAAAATCTGATGTTGGGGCTGTGCTAGGTGAGGGACTGTGCTAGGTGAGGGACTGTGGCATGGAGGGTTAAGGAATGTGGGAGGGGGGTGCTAGGTGAGGGACTGTGGCATGGAAGGGTTAAGGAATGTGGGAGGGGGGAGGGATTGCAGCCTGGAAAAGGTTACCGATTGTATTAGGGTCAGGAACTGTGACAGAGAAAAATTGCTAGATTGTCTTAGAAAAACAATCTGTTATGATATGCTCCAGCCAGGTGTGACTCCGTTTACCTCCCCTTTGTGCTTATGAACTTTCTGTGAACTTCTAAGGAACAGCTAATGAAATGCTTTGTATTTTTTTTCTAACACTGTTTTGCTATAAAGGATCATACTGCACCCTTCATCTCTGTCCCGACATGCTCCAAAGCTCCCAGAGGGGGAGATAGGCGCTGTGGTCAGCTGGCCAGCTGAATAAAGGCTCTTAAATTTAAATTCTGAGTCGGTGGTCTATCTCGCTGAGCCAACCCATAACAGAGGGCACTGCGAGATTTGGGAGGGGGAAATGCCCCCTCGTAGTCCCGGATTTGCAATAAATGTGACTCTTTAATTCGACTTCTTGAGGCGTCCTTCTGTGATTCACGGGGTACGTTACAACACTTCATTCGACTTCTTGGGGCGGCCCTGTGTGACTCGCGGGGTACAACAGTCCAACCCGTCTCGCAGCTCTCTTCCCGCTCTGAAAACCAACTCTTCTCCCCATTTCTGAGATGGGGAAACTGAGGCAGTCGCCATGTCCCACGGGGGCACGTCCGGACGCGTGGCAGGAGGGCCCCTCCCGGATTCGCGGAGGGGAAACTGAGGCTGTGGATCAGGTTCGCGCAGACAGAGCCCAGCCAGGGCGTCAGGGTCACGTCCGGACCCGCAAGGACCGGGACCTTCTGAGGTCCGCCCGGTGGGGGAGGGGTGAGAGGCCACCCGTTGTCAAGGAGACGCACGGAGCACGCCGGGATTGGCGCTGAGCTTCGGTCCGGGCCCCTCCTCCTTCTTGGTCCGCCGGTTCCTCGACCCAAGGGCCCCATTTCCCAAGTGCCCGGCAGCGTCCGGTCTCCTCCGTCTCCACGACGACGCCACCACGGCTCCGCCTCCTCCCTCCCTCGGCACTCCTCGGGTCACCCCCCCCCCCCGTCCGCACGTCTGCGCACGCTCGGCTTCGGCGCGCGACCCAATGGGAGGCCCCGACTGCCTTCTGGGAAATGTAGTCCGCAGCCTGGCGCGCCAGGCGACGCCATATTGGCGTAGCTCTCGGTGCATCTTGGGAAGTGTATTTCTAGCGCTGGCGGGGCCGTTCGGGGGGGCGGGGGGGGACAGACGTGAGCGGGTCACCAAGGAGGGAGCCAATGGGAAGCCTCGCTGGCCGCGCGGCCCCCTGGGAAACGTAGTGCCGGCGAGGCCCGTGGGGCTGGGGGCGGTGCGTCAGGCGTCGCGGACCACTAGGTCCCCGGGAGTGGTGGGGGGGGAGGGCAGGACGGAAGAGTTTGGCGCAAAGCCTGCCGGGGCATGGAGTCCCGGTGAGCTTTGTGCGCATGTGCGCGGAGGTCAGGGGGGCTTGGGGGGGCCGCGCCGGAGAGAGTGAGGTGAGTGAGGGGACTCTGAGGGCGGGATTGGGGGGAGGTGGTTGGAGCTTTGGAGTGCGGGGTGCTGGGGGCCGGTGAAGGGAGGGCGGGAGGGATTGTTGTGGGGAGAAGATAAAAGGGGGGCGCGGTGGGGGAGGGGGAGGGGAGAGCGAGCGGGAGGGGGAGGGTTGGTAAGTGGGGGGTGGTGCGCAGGAAAGAGGTGGAAGCTGAGGGAGTGGAGTGGGGGGGCCTTGGAAGTGAGGGGAGGGGTGGGGGGAGGGGGCCAGCTGGGGGAGGGGGCCGGCTGGGGGAGGGGTGGGGGCGGGGCCGTAGGGACGAGGCTGGGACCCGTGGGAAAGGCTTGGGGGCGGGGCTTAGGGGCAGGCATGGTCCCCACCTGGACCGGGTGCAGGTGGGTCCTTCCGGGCGCCCTTTCCGCGCACTGTGAGCAGTTGAGCAGGTTCCGGGGGGTTTCTGGGTCTCTCTCTCGGAGGAGTGTGTCCCGCCCCCCAGCCCCCCTTAGCTGGTTGCTCTTGTCACCCGAGGCCACCCCGGCAGCCTCCAGCCACTGTCCTTTATTTCCTGACTTTTAAATATATATTTACTTTTATAGATTTCAGAGAGGAAGGGAGAGGGAGGGAGAGAAATAGGAACATCGGTGATGAGAGAGGACCATGCATCGGCTGCCTCCTGCACGCCCCCCACTGGGGATGGAGCCCCGACCTCCTGGTTCCGAGGTCAGAGCTCACCCGCTGAGCCACGCCGGCCCGGCTGCTGCTTATTTTAATGCCTATTCCAATTTGTAGCTAGGTTTTTATTTTTATTTATTTATTTTAAAAAAATATATATTTTATTGATTTTTTTTTTTTTTACAGAGAGGAAGGGAGGAGAGGAATAGAGAAACATGGATGAGAGAGAAACATCGATCAGCTGCCTCCTGCACACCCCCTACTGGGGATGTGCCCGCAACCAAGGTCCATGCCCTTGACCGGAATCGAACCCGGGGCCCTTCAGTCCGCAGGCCTATCCTCTGAGCCACACCGGTCAGGGTGTAGCGAGATTTTAAATGCATGTTCTAGTAGGTGCTTGTGAGGCCCTGGGCTGGTGGCCTTGATTACACCAAGGTTGTGGGTTCCATCCCTGGTCAGGGCACATGCAAGAATCAACCAATGGCCCTGGCTGGTGTTGCTCAGTGGATAGAGCGTCAGCCTGTGGACTGAAGGGTCTCAGGTTCGATTCCCACCAAGGGCACATGTCCCGGTGCAGGCTCGACCGCAGTGTGGGGGTGTGCAGGAGGCAGCCGATCCATGATTCTCCCTCATCATCGATGTTTCTATCTCTCTCCCCCTTCCTCTCTGAAATCAATAAAAATATATATATATAAAAAAGAATCAACCAACGAATGCATCCATAAGCGGCACAACAAATCGATGTTTCTCTCTCTCCCTTTCTCCTCTTTCAAATTAGTAAATACGATTTAAAAGATAATTCAAGCTGTAAGGAAACGAAGGCGCTGAGCACAGCACCTGGGTGAAGCAAGCCCCCAACCAGTTAGTCACTTATGTTACTGAGACTTTGTGAGTTGTGGGGAGGGGGGGGGGTGTAAGGACGGGGGGATGCCGCTATTAACAAAACAAGTGCATGCATTTAATTCTAAATTTTTATTATTTTTTTAAATAAATACTTTAAAAATTTCATTTTATATATATATATACATTTAATATATTTTATTGATTTTTTACAGAGGAAGGGAGAGGGATAGAGAGTTAGAAACATCGATGAGAGAGAAACATGGATCGGCTGCCTCCTGCACACTCCCTACTGGTAATCAGAGAGGAAGGGAGAGGGAGAGAGAGATAGAAACATCAGTGATGAGAGAATCACTGATTGGCTGCCTCCTGCTCGCCCCCCACTGGGGATCTAACTCGAAACCTGAGCATGTGCCCTTGACCGGAATCGAACCCGGGACCTTTCAGTCCGCAGGTGGATGCTCTATCCACTGAGCCAAACTGGCTGGGGCTAAAGTTTTTATTGATTGATTTTTAGAGAGAGGAAGGGAAAGAGAGAAATACTGATTTGTTGTTCCATTTATTCATGCGTTCACTGGCTGATTTTGTTGTTGTTCCTCACCTGAGGATATTTTTCCATCGATTCTTAGGGAAGTAGAAGAGAGAGGGAGAGACAGAGAGACACACCAATGTGAGAGAAACACATCCATTGGCTGCCTCCTGCACGCCCCTGGCCGGGGAAGAGCCTTCAACCAAGGTACGTGCCCTTGACCGGAATCGAACCCGGGACCCTTTGGTCCATAGGCCGACGCTCTGTCCACTGAGCCCAACCGGCCAGGGCCATTGGTGGAGTCTTGTATGTGCCCTGACCGGGAGTCGAACCCACAACCGTGGAGGATCGGGACAGAAGCTTGGATTTTTACTGCCTCTCTTGAGTGTGTGTGATTTTAGACCCAGGAACGGAGGCGAGGGCTGTCGAAGGTGCGGTGCCCCTTGTCCAAGGACAGCTCGCTGGTCAGGGGCGGGGCAGAGACTTGCTGGGAGCCCTTGTGCTCTGAGTAAATATTTGTCCCCAGGGGACGTGTGGCAATGTGTGTAGACAGGTTTGGTTGTCAGAACTGGGGCGGTACTACTGGCACCTAGTGGAAGGAGGTTCAACATTTATTTAAGTTTTTATTGAATTTATTTTTAGGGTGAGGGGCTAGGGTTAGGGCTTGGGCTAGGGTTTATTGAATTTATTGGGGTGACATTAAGAACAGTATGGTTTTTAAAACTATATATATTTCTTTATTGATTTCAGAGAGGAAGGGAGAGGGAGATAGAAACATCAATGATGACAGAGAATCATTGATTGGCTGCCTCCTGCACCACGCCCCCTACTGGGGATCAGAAGTGCAACCTGGGCATGTGCCCTTGGCCAGAATCGAACCTGGGACCCTTCATTCCGCAGGCTGAGGCTCTATCCACTGAGCCAAACCGGATAGGGCTAACAGTATGTTTTGTTTTGTTTTAATCCTCACCAGGGGATATATATATTTTTAAATATATTTTAATGATTTTTTACAGAGAGGAAGGGAGAGAGAGAGATAGTTAGAAACATCGATGAGAGAGAAACATCGATGAGCTGCCTCCTGCACACCTACTACTGGGGATGTGCCCGCAACCAAGGTACATGCCCTTGACCGGACTCGAACCTGGGACTTTTCAGTCCGCAGGCCGACGCTCTATCCACTGAGCCAAACCAGTTAGAGCAGTCACTCTGCTTTTAAGCGGGGACGCTGGGGTGTGCACCTGCACCCCTGCTCTCGCCCCCTCACAGCGGGAGGTGGCAGAGGGTCCTGGAAAAGCTGGGCTGTGTGCTCACCGTGCTGGATGTCCCTCCCCACAGGTGCTGTTGTCCCCCCCTCCCAGGGCTCGCACGCCCCCATGGAGATCCCGTCCCCCCAGCCCGTGAAGCAGGAGGGCCAGGCCATCGAGGGCCTGGTCCTGGACTCTCCGTGGCACCGCTTCCGCCACTTCCACCTGGGCGACGCCCCGGGCCCCCGGGAGGCGCTGGGCCTGCTGCGCGCCCTGTGCCGGGACTGGCTGCAGCCCGAGGTGCGCACCAAGGAGCAGATGCTGGAGCTGCTGGTGCTGGAGCAGTTCCTGAGCGCCTTCCCCGCTGACATCCAGGCATGGGTGTGCAGCCGGCGGCCCCAGAGCGGCGAGGAGGCGCTGGCGCTGCTGGAGGAGCTCTGGGTGAGCGCGGCTGGGGGAGGGGTGGGGGGGTGGGGGGGTGGGGGGGGGACCCTGCCCCGCCCGCCTCCCTCCGCTGCCACCTCCCTGTGCGTGGACAGGCCCGCCCCACAGCCTTCCCCCCGGCTCTCCAGGCGGCCTGTGGGAGTGACATTCCGTATATAAGTGAGCAAACCAGTTTCCCCAGCCTGGGGACCAAGGGTGTGACGGAGAGTGGGGGCGCTGTCGGTGGGAGCCTCAGGCCGGTGGTACCATTTCTTTCTTTCTTTCTTTGTTTATTAACTTTTTTTATTCCTCACTTGAGGATATTTTCCCATTGATTTTTAGAGAGAGTGGAAGAGAGAGGAAAAGACAGGGAGAAATACCGATGTGAGAGGAAGACATCGATTGGTTGCCTCCTGTACGCGCCCTGACCAGGGCGTGGGCCGGGGAGGAGTCTGCAACCGAGGTGCATGTCCTTGGCTGGAATCGAACCCGGGACCCTTTGGTCCCCAGGCCGATGCTCTGTCCACTGAGCCAAACCGGCTAGGGCCCAGGGGTATGGTTGAAGGGGGCAGCCCGCTGGGACACTCAGTGGGGATCCGGGGGTCACCCTTACTCTGACAGCCCTCCCGCAGGAGGACTCAGGTCGTAAAGCCGCCATGCTCACGGTCAGCGATGGTGAACCTTGTGAGCTCGGCGTGTCAGCATTTTGAAAAACCCTCACTTACCTCTGGTGCCGTGTCACATATAGAAATTTTTTATATTTGCAACCATAGTAAAATAAAGACTTATATTTTTGAGATTTATTTTATATACTTAAATGCCATTTCACAAAGAAAAATCAACCAAAAAAATGAGCTCGCGTGTCACCTCTGACACGCGTGTCATAGGTTCGCCATCACTGCTCAGGGTCATGGTTGACCACGTGGAAGGGTTAGCTCAGGGAGGCGGTGCCGGGCAGGGTCCAGGGGAGCCCCATGCACACAGCTTCCCGTGCCCTCTCCGGCGGACACCACCAAGTGTTGCCCATCAGGGAAGCTCCCCGAGCTTGGAGTCCAGGGCTTTTGTTGGGGGTTGGGCACGTCGACACGGCGGACCGCCTGCGCCTGACCTCAATCCCCACTCCTTCTGGAGGTTGAGCTGATAGGGCTTGGCTAACAGCCCCCCATGAATCCCACTGTTAGCACAGCCTATCTGACCCCACGCCAACCTGTGGGGTCGGGCCTGGGTATGATTGTCCTCTCTCTTTCACAGAGGAAGCTACGAGGCTCAGAGAGGTCAAGCAACTTGCCCAAAGTCACACAGCCAGTTAGGGGACGGGGGTGGAGTAGAACCCACGTGCCGTGGCTCTAGATTCCCGCTTCCAGTCCCTGAGCACCTGTGGCCGCTCTGTCCATTGTCTTTGTGGGCGGTGCTCAGCCTCTGCGCAGTCCAGCGTCTGTGGCTGTCACCCCACACCAGAGAGCCCGGGACGCCTGTGGGGTCCTCCCAGAAGTGGAGGTGCTGAGGCTGGAGTGTGCCCAAGAATTGCCGGGGAGCTCACGGGCCTCCGCTCTCAGACGTGCTGACCGGGGAGCTGGGGAGGTCTCCACACACCTGTCTGAGTGGGGACTTGGGGTGAGACCATGTGCCGCCAGCCCCCTCAGAACTGCCGGGGTGGGGGAGGTAACTCACTGGGGGTCCCACAAGCGGGTCGGCCTCATGGAAAACCCCTGCCGGGCACCTGCACGCTCCTGTGCCAGATTCTCCTCAGGGCGAGGCAGACGGTTGGACCTTCATCCGTCCATCCGTCCACTCGGCGTCTGGTATAGGAGGTACCAGGAGCCGGACCCGCTTCAGTGGTGGCGGGAATGTAAAATGGGGCAGCTGCGGTGGGAAGCAGTCTGGCGGGTCCCCCAAAAGGTGAGACGTGGGACTGCAGCGGGTCCGGGACTCACGCCGTTTCGTTCGACACGGATGAGATGCTACAGGACTGAACTCTTGTGTGTATCCGTTGGTCTCTGGTAAAATTGGTTTTCTTACACGTTTTGCTTAAAGTCACGGAACCTAAGTGGGGATTCACTGTGCCGTGGGAGGCCGCACTCCTGGGGGAACACCAGTAGAAATGAAAACATCTGCTCCAAACCTGTGCACATCTGGATGAGTGATGGCAGGCCAGCGGCAGTCGGAGTAGCCGAACAGTGAGGACAGCCCACGTGCACTCGGCTGGGGAGCGGATCAACCAAATGAGGAACGGCTACACAGTGGAGTATTATTTTTTAAAATGTATATTTTATTGATTTTTTACAGAGAGGAAGGGAGAGGGACAGAGAGCCAGAAACATCGATGAGAGAGAAACATCCATCAGCTGCCTCCTGCACACCCCCCACTGGGGATGTGCAGCCAACCAAGGTACATGCCCTTGACCGGAATCGAACCTGGGACCTTTCAGTCCGCAGGCCGATGCTCTGTCCACTGAGCCAAACCGGTCAGGGCCACAGCGGAATATTACTTGTTCATGAAAAGGAATGGACTGACGTGCTGCGATACAGATGGACAGTGAAAACATCGTGTGAAAAAGTGACACCAGTCAGCAGGGTCCTGCAGGATCGCGTTTAGGTGAAACGCCCTGAATCAGCAAGTCCATGAAGACAGGAAGTAGCTGGATGGGTTCGATATTTATTTTGGGGGGTGATGAAGATATCCTAAAATGGATTGCAGTGACGGTTGGAATCGTGGTTTTAAGTGGGTGAATTCTGTGGCATGTGAATCGTAGCTCAATGAAACTGTTATGTATAAAGGATCGGCACTGGGGGTACCAGACAGGCCAGTTCCTGCCCCCCTCGCCTCAACCCCTCCATCCAGGCATGCCTCGGGGACGTCGGGGAGAAAGGACAGCAACTCCACACAGACTCTTCCAGCACCTGGAGAGAGAGGAGGGGCCGTTTCCCACTCATTCTGCGGGGCCAGCATGACCCCAATACCAAAACCGAAGACGGTACAAGAAAAGGAGTCCGTAGGCCCGTATCCTCACGGCCAAAGAATTCTACTGAAGGAGAGAAGCCAGACCCCGAAAGGGTGCAATCTAAAGTTCCGGGAAATGAAACCCGCTCTGAAGTGGTGGAAACCGCATCAGTGGCTGCAGATTGGAGACGGGGAGATGGTGCCTGCGCACAGGGACTTCGGGGGCCGGGGTGCGCTCCCCACCTCGACTGCACTGTTGGTTCCTTGAGCCGACACCTACGTTGAAACTCACTGGATTATATGCCGCGAATGTACACATTTATTTTACGCCTGTTCGGCCACAATAAACCTGTCAGGATGCGCGCTCTGAGGAATTCCAAAATGGTGGCAGAGTACGTGGAAGCTACATGGACATGCTCCCAGGACCAAACGAATTATAGCCAAAATATAGACAAACCACCCCGATAAGCAACCGAAGACGAGCCGGACAGAACCCTGATAACGAGGACGGGAAGTGGAGACCGCCTAGAGCAGCGTTTCTCAACCTGTGGGTCGCGACCCCTTTGGGGGTCGAATGACCCTTTGACAGAGGTCGCCTAAGATCATCGGAAAACACATACATAATTACATATTGTTTTTTTGTGATTAATCACTGTGCTTTAATTATGTTCAATTTGTAACAATGAAAATACATCCTGCATAGCAGATATTTACATGACGATTTATAACAGTAGCAAAATTACAGTGATGAAGTAGCAACGAAAATGATATTATGGTTGGGGGTCAGCACAACATGAGGAACTGTATGGAAGGGTCGCGGCGTGAGGAAGGTTGAGAACCACTGGCCTAGAGGCTGGTAGGAGGTGCACAGGCGCACAAGGGCTGACCGGGCTCCCAAAGACAGCAGATGACGTTCTGGGGGGATATCTCGCCATGGGAGGGGGGTTACCACTGAGAACTCTGGGGTCAAAACCCCAGGCTGGGCTCCCCAACCCAGAGCACCAGAAGGGAGAATGGTGTCCGTGTACCATCTGGCTGTGAAAAGCAGCAGGGTTGCTGCCCACCAGGGAGAGGGTTGGGAATGCAGGCACCCTCTTAGAGGGCCAACAAACATAGTTTTGTGTGCGGCCACCCACCTTGGGCTCTGGCAGAGAAAGGGCAGAGCGGACTGGAGCTGTGTGAGCAGAAGCCGGGGTGGGGGCTCAGGTTAAACTGTGGAAGGCAGACACCCCATTTTGTCACAGAGTTTGCGAAGGGCAATAAGAAGAAGCTAAGGCAGCCTGGCCGGTGGGGCTCAGTGGTTGAGCCAGGAGGTCACGGTTCGATTCCTGGTCAGGGCACATGCCCCGGTTGCAGGCTCTGTCCCTAGTGGAGGGCGTGCAGGAGGCAGCCTGATCAGTCGTTCTCTCTCATCGCTGATGTTTCTGTCTCTCCCTCTCCCTTCCATTAAAAAATGAAACAAAAAAGCAACAGCAGCAGCTAGTGCACTATTCAAAGCAGGTGTATCGGTCAGCTGTTGCTGTGTAACAGGTTGCCCCAAACCATAGTGGTTTAAAAATAAACATGTAGCATCTCACGCAATCTCTGTGGGTTGGGATCTTGCAATGGGTGTGGCGCCACGTCTCAGGAGGCTGCAGCTAAGATGTCGGCTGAGGCTGTTGTCCCCTGAAGGCTGGGACTGGAGGGTGTGAGGGGGCGCCCTCATGGGCCTCATGTGGGGTGACTGAGCGAGCACCACCCGGCACAGCAGCCAGCTTGGATCAGAGGTGGTGACGGGACTCAGTGAGTGGTGGAAGGTGAAGCGGGGACAGAGGGGGTGAAAAATCAAGGCCATCACTTAGGCGTCTCAACTCAGAACGTGGTGTCTCGTTTCAGGGACCAGCGATGCGGGCCCCTCGGGACGTGATGGAAGGCTCCGGGGTCGGCCTCCAAAAGGAAGACGGTGGCATGATGGCTCTAGGTGAGCAGCCGACCCTTCCCGCACCACAGCTTTCTCCCCAGCCCAGCGCGGGGTCCCCCTCCTGCTCCTCACTCATTTCTCAGTGGGCATCCCTGGCCTCCTTGCGAGAGGCCCCAGACCCTGTGCTGGGCCCCGCCCTGGAGGGCAAAGTGGAGGGGGGTAAGCTGGACAAGAGCGCCCGCTGGTAACATGCCCAGGGTTAGTTCTGGCCCGAGAGCTGAAATCCCACCACAGCCCCAGAGATGCATGGCAGTGCCCACATTCTGTAGCTGCCGACACGTGCAGACATGGGTAACTCACCGAGATTGGGTGCCGGCAAAGGCAGCCTGGCACCAGGCAGTCTGACCCAGGCCTTGGCGCCCACACCCTCAGCTGGTTGCACGGAGTCCCCACGTCATGTCTCATTGGTTCCGGCTTGGTCATGTTCTTCCCGACCTGGGCTCTGTGGCCAGCGGGACAGCACCCCATCCTGAGCCCAGGCCTGGCACACGTAGCTGGGACTGGAGCCGGCCCCGTCCAGGCCACACGCGTGATGGTGAGGAAGGGAAGTCAGGTGAAGCAGTGGGAGAAGGGGTGATGGAGCAGAGAGCTGGGACAGCCAGCACAGCAGAACGCTAATCCGGTCCTGGGAGAGGGCTGTGGTCCTAACAGAGCAGCTTGAGGGTCATCTCACGGTCGAATGTGGAGGCAGCAGATGGAGGTCAGAGCAGGGAGGACCCGGGGAGGGTCACAGGGCAGGGACCTACCCACCCATCATCCATCCATCCACCCACCTATCCAGCCACCCATCTGTCTACCCTCCCATCTACCTCCCATCAGTCCATTTATCCATCCACCTACCCTTCCATCTTCTACCCATCCACCCACCTACCCATCCATCATCCATCCATCCACCCACCTACCCATCTGTCTACCCTCCATCTACCTACCATCCATAATCCATCCACCCACCTATCCATCCATCATCCCTCCATCCACCTACCTACCCATCCATCATCCGTTCATCCACCCACCCACCTATCCAACCACCCATCTGTCTACCCTCCATCTACCTACCATCAGTCTATTCATCCATCCACACCTACCCTTCCATCATCTGTCCATCTAACCACCTATCCAGCCACCCATCTGTACTATCTACCTACCATCCATAATCCATCCATAATCCATCCATCCACCCACCAGTCATCTCCATTCACTGATCCATTCATCTAACATCCCTCCCTCCCTCCCCTCGCATTTATTCATCCACCAATTTTCTCCTCCATTCTTCCACCTACCCGCTGACCTGCTGTCCATCCATGGCTTTGCCCTTCCACGTCTCTTCTGTGACCTGTACCACTCCCTGTCCCTCTCTAGCCCCCCCCCCCCCCCCACACACACATACCCATTTGCACGTCTGTGTAGCAGGCACTGACTCTGCAGCAGGCACTGCAGTGGGAGCCACCGGGATGAATGAATGAGAGAGCCCCCTTCCCCAGCGCTGCCCTTCCTGCCCCGACACGGCCATCACCCCGGCCCTCCCTGCCCGGCCCTGCCCGCTGCCTGACTGCGCCTTTGCCCCGCAGGAGACGCGGTCCCCGGGGCTGAGGAGCCGGCCGTCGGGGACGCCCAGGCCACGCGCCCCTACAAGCAGGAGCCGGGCAGCCCCCCGCTGGCCCCGCCGGCCCTGCCCGCGCCCGACCTGCCCGCCCTCCTGGCCGCCGCCGCGGGCACCGTGTCCTGCCCCGAGTGCGGCAAGACGGCCCTGAAGCCGGCGCACCTGCTGCGCCACCGGCAGAGCCACTCGGCCGAGAAGCCGCACGCCTGCCCCGAGTGCGGCAAGGCCTTCCGGCGCAAGGAGCACCTGCGGCGCCACCGCGGCACGCACCCCGGCGGCCCCGCGTGTCCCGGGCCCGCGCTGCGCCCCCTGCCGGCCCGCGAGCGGCCGCACGCCTGCTGCGAGTGCGGCAAGACCTTCTACTGGCGCGAGCACCTGGTGCGCCACCGCAAGACGCACTCGGGCGCGCGCCCCTTCGCCTGCTGGCAGTGCGGCAAGGGCTTCGGGCGCCGCGAGCACCTGCTGCGCCACCAGCGCATCCACGGCCGCGCGGCGGCGGCGGGCGCAGCCGGGGCGCCGGGCCCCGAGGGCGGGGGGCCCTTCCCGCCGTGGCCGCTGGGGTAGCCGCCCGCCCTGGTGCCGCCCGCCGCCTCCTCCCGCCCCGCCTGGCTCCTCCCTGGTCTACGCCGCCCTGTACCCCAACGTCCTGGGGTCCTTCCCAGCTGTTTCTGCCCCAAACCCCGCTTTCCCTGGAGGTGGGGCCGGGGCGGGGGTGCGCGGGCGGAGCTGCCCAAGGTTGGGGCTGGGGGAGCCTCTGTTCCGAGTGGACTTGACCTTTTTCCTGAGTTCAAAGTAGCGTGTGTTTTTCTTCTGAATTTTGTCCCAGTTCCCAAAGGGCAGTGAGAAGTCCAGGCACCCAGATCTCCCCTCCGCCCACCCCTCCTGACCCCCACCCGCCCCCCAAAACCCCCCGTGGAAGGGGCCTCCGCATAGTCCCCTGCCCCCCCTCCCTCCGGCACACACCCTATGGGGGTGGGGGGGCAACGAGGCGGGCCAGGGGCCCAGGAGAGGAGCGCGGGTGGGCCCCTTGGGCAGAGGGGCGGCTGAAGGCAGGGGAGGGGCCCGGCAGCAGGCTCCGTGGTCTGCGACCCGGGAAGGCAGGAGGGGGACCGAGATGCCGGCTCTGAGAAGCGCGTGGAAACAATTCACCAGCATCTGCCCAGAAATAAAGTCACTGATGAGGTGCCAGCCCGGTCCTGGGTTCTGTGGGGGCGCCACCCTCGCGGGGATTGGGGGGGGGGGGGCTCGGGGAGGGGCTCTCGGGAACCCACCAGCTCCTGGGACAGCCGTTCCTGCCCTTGAGTCTAGAGAGGGGACCCGGTGAGAGGTGATGGAGGTGAAGGCTCCCCCATTTCCACCCGTGGGCGGTACCCACACCCGCTGGGGCCCCCAGGAGCAGGGCACCCCACGTCCCTCTCTGAGGCAGGGAAAGGGCTGTGGCCGGGAGCTAGGCTGTTGCTCCCAGAGGTCTGTGCGGGCCTGGCCGGGGGGGGGGGGGGGGGGGGGGGAGGGGGGGTAGAGGGCGTGTAGTGGCCCCGGGGGTGGTCCTTCTGTCCCACCTCCTTGGGGTCTGGCCAGGGGCTCTGTAGTTCCTCCGCCTCTGCACCCCCTCTCGTATCCGGCCCTCGGGTGAGTGATGGGAGCAGCCTGTGCCGCCCTCACCTGGTCCCTGAATCCATCTCAGTCCCCACTTCCAAACACACCCCGAAGCCGTGTCCTCCTCGACCCCCCTCACCCTCCAGGTCCAGCTGCGCTGGCCCACCCGCTTCCGATGGCTCGGAACTCAGGGCTTGCGATGCTCTCAGGGGTGACCCCACGGCGTGAGGGAGGAGGAGAGGGCAGTGAGCTCCCGCCAAGCAGGACCCACCTGGTCTGCGACCCGGCCTCCACCGCCTGCAGACCGGGCCGGGCTGGTCCGGGGCGCGCAGGGCTCCGGGAGCGGGCGCGGCAGGGCCGCCTCCAGCAGCCGCCAGTCACGGGTCACCACCGCGCAGGGACGGCCGCCCCGCGGAGAGCTGGGCCGGACCTTGTTCTTCACCGACCCAGGGGCCCCTGGTGGTCGGGCCAGGCGGCCCGGGAAGAGCCGCGAGCCGACAGGAAGCCCCTGTCCCGCCGCACTCGAGGCTGACGCCCCAGGGCAAGAGGAGGAAGACGGGCACCAGCAGATGCGGAAACCAGGCTGCGCATGGCCATGAGTTGGATTTTTTTAAAAAATATATTTTATTGATTTTTTTACAGAGAGGAAGGGAAAGAGAGAGTTAGAAACATGGATGAGAGAGAAACATGGATCAGCTGCCTCCTGCACACCTTCCACTGGGGATGTGCCCGCAACCAAGAGACGTGCCCTTGACCGGAATCGAACCTGGGACCCTTCAGTCTGCAGACCTACGCTCTATCCACTGAGCCAAACCGGTTACAACCATGAATCGGATTTTAAAGGAGCGGCCCCGGCCGGTTGCTCAGTGGGTAGCGCGTCGGCCTGCGGACCAGAGGTTCCCCGGTTTAATTCCAGTCAAGGGCACGTACCTCGGTTGCAGGCTCCTCCCCGGCCCGGGCCCTGGTCAGGGCTCATGTAGGAGACAACCCATCGGTGTGGCCATCTCTCTTCCACTCTCCCTAAAAATTAATGGGAAAATAGCCTGGGGTGAGGACTCAAAAAGAAAAAAAAAAAAAAAAATCCACCTTCCATGCTCCCATATCTGGGAGCTACATGACCATGATCTGGTTTTGGAATGGTCATGTAGCTCCCAGATATGGGAGCATGTCCATGTAGCGCTCCATCTACAATAGGTGGGTCGGGGAGGGTGAGCCCAGCTGGTGTGGCTCCGTGGCTGAGCGTCAAACCAGGAACCAGGAGCTCACGGTTCAATTCCCCGTCAGGGCACCTGCCTGGGGTCTGGGCTCGATCCCCACTGAGGGGCGTGCAGGAGGCAGCCGGTCCATGATTCTCTAACATCATTGATGTTTCTCTTCTTTCCTCTCTGAAATCAATAAAAATGTATTAAAAAGAAGGAGGGGGGAAAAAAAAAAAGGAGGGAGATGGGATGAAGAGGGCATTTGGGGGTGGGCAGTGGAGTTTGAGGAGTGAGGGAAGGGCTGTGAGGAGGGGCCCAGTTGGGGGCCTGGGTGACTCCGGATGGCGATGCCTGGAGAGGGACCCAAGGCCACAGGAAGGAGCGGGCCCGAGTGGCTGGACCCAGGAGGGGCGAGGAAGGACCTGAGACAGGGGCCTCTGCGAGTGTGATTTTGCTGTTGTCCTGCTGGGAGTTTAAGTCACTGGATTTTCACTTTAAAAGCTATAAAAGCTATATCTTAGCTGCCCAGTAGGAGACGAAGATGAGATGCAGGTGAGTGAGTCAGTTCAGGGGGGAGAAGCAGGAACCAGCCGCTCCCTCCCACACACCTGACCTGGGAGCCAACCCCGGTCCCCACTCTGACAGCCACTGGGAAGCCTGATGGTTAAGCAAACAGGCCCCGAGTCCAGATGCCTGGGTTTCCATCTGGCTATCTGAGAGCTGTGCAAGCTTGGGAAAGTGACTTGACTTGTCTGAGCCTCATGTCTGTCCCTGGTACAACGAGCCCCATTCCCTACCTCGAAGGGCAGGGGAGGAGCCAGGGAAGCCGGGACACCCCTGAGCAGCCAGCACGGTTACCACACTGGGCAACCAGAGAGCTCTGACCAGCAGAATCCGCCAAACAGGAGAACCCCCTGGGCAGCCACACCCCACACCTGGCAAACCCTTATCTCTGGGTGTGGCCACCAACTCCGGGAAAATCATCTTGTGCAGCAAAAGGCTGCCGGTTCCATTCTCAGTCCTGGTACAAGCCTGGACCAATCCTCGGTCCCGGTGCCTACAGGGAGCAACCAATCTCTCTCTCTCTCTCTCTCTCTCTCTCTCTCTCTCTCTCTCTCTCTCTCTCTTTCTCTCTCCACAGTGCTCAGTGAAAATGTCAATGTCAGATAAAGGAATAATTCAGAACACATCTAAACAGTAGTTTGGCTGGTTTGGCTCAGTGGATAGAGCTTTGGCCTATGGACTGAAGGGTCCCAGATTCAATTTCATTCAAGGGCACATGTGCGGGTTGCGGGCTCCATCCCCAGTAGGGGGCGTGCAGGAGGCAGCTGATCCATGATTCTCTCATCATTGATGTGTCCATCTCTCACTTCCCTCTGCCTTCTGCCCTGAAATCAATACAAATATATGTATTTTTTAGAAAATAAAAATTGTGATGTATCTGACATCCACATGGCACTGGGTATTCTGTAGGGCATCTGGCCACTCTCCTGGGACCTCCCTATTTTACATAAAATAAAGGACAACAGAGGACAAACAAGGAATAAGGGTTGAACCATCAAATATTTATTGAAACAGCAAGACTGACACAGAGTATGGGGCCAATAGGAAACATGAGTAATTACTCAAGGACCCCAATTCTAATTCATAGACCCCCGTCTGACTAAGTGCTCATAGACCATGGTTGCACCACAGGAGACCCGTTACTTTCCTTCTGAGTCAGAAGGGACCTGGGGCGCCTCCTTGACATGTGTCCTTTGGTGGCGCTTAAAGGTCCCCAGGTAGCGGAAGGCCAGGTGGCAATGGGGACACAGGTAGGGTCTCAGGCCCGAGTGGGTGCGCATGTGCACGTTGAGGTTCCCGCGGTGGCCGAACCTTTTGTGGCAGACGTCGCACTGGTACGGCTTCTCCCGGGTGTGGGCCGGCGGGAGGACTTTCTGCCCCTGACAGTGGGTAACCAAGGGGTGTTAAACGTGTCTGAAGCCAGGGGTGGGAAGCTCCGTCCCTCCTTCCCCCGTCCTGTCCATCTCCCTGACCTGAGACCCCAGCTTACCTAACAGCACAGTTTTGTGGCTCTGCCTAGACTTCCTTGGGGCCAAGCCCATCACCTATACTCCCAAGTCTGTCCTTATGTGGACCCATCACACCTTAAGTCAAGCCCATACATTACACTCCTTCCTCTTTTTCTTGTTAATCCTCACCCAGGATATTTTTTTCCATCGATTTTTAGAGAGCCAGGAAGGGAGATACAGAGAGACAGAGAGAGACATCAATGTGAGAGACACATTGACTAGTTGACTCCTGCAATCACCCCAACTGGGCAGGGAATGGAACCTGCACCTCAAGAATGTGCCCTTGACTGGGAATGAAACCCACAGCCCTGCAGTCCTGGGTCTGATGCTCCAACTGCTAATCAACACAGGCCAAGGCCACAGAGCTCAGTCTTCATTCTCTAAGCTGCCTCTCCCGGTATCTCAACTGCTCGCTGCCTCCAACGGTGGAGGCAAAGCGATTCTGGACCCCGCTCTCCCCACTCCTCACGACTGATTATGCCTAGAAGAAAATCAGATTTTTATTGGCCTGTGGACCACATTGGTTCAGAAATGCCCATGGGCGTAATGCATCGATGCATTCATGGGTCCCTTTCTATCCTGTGTCAAATGTCCCAAATGCTGTAGCAGCTCCCGTCACCGAGTCCCCTTGTACCGGCTCCCACCTGTCCACCAGATCAGGGCATCACACACTCACCTGTCCCCACACCATGTCACTGGTTTCTGGCTGGTTCCCCGGCTCTCTGTTGAACTCCTGGCTGTTCTCAGGATGTACCCCTGTCTGACTGATGGGGAATCGGGACTTCATGGACAAGTCCAACACATAGTCTGTTTCACCGACTTCCTCGTCGGCCATCTGGACATAGGAATTCTCCTGAAGATACTTCTGCCCTTGCAAGGTGATGACCTTCTGTGGGGAGAAAATTAAACAAGATAAGACCCGGGATATATCATACTCCTTGCGTGTGTCCTACTCAACTCTCACACTTTCAGTGGAAAAACACATGGATGTTACCCTCTCTCACCCTTCCTCATTCTCTCTCTAAAAAAGGAATTGTTTTAATCAATCAATCAAATAGCAACCTCCCAAATGGTGGCAATCAAACATGTCTCCCAACATTGGCAGAGGCTCCCTGGAGAGAAAGGCGCCGTCCCTGCACCTGGTCTGTGCCTCAGTTTCCCCACCCATGAGGCAGAACCAACAAGTCTACCCCCTGAGGTTATTCTGAGGTCATTGGGAAAATGAGCCTCAGGACAGAGATCCAATGTCCAAAGATGTCCATCTAAGGAATGCTAATGCAGCCTGGCCGCCATGGCTCAGTGGTTGGGTCTCAACCTATGAGCCAGGAGGTCACGAACTGTTTCCAGGCCAGGGCACACCACTGGGTTGTGGGCTCAATTCTTACTGCAGAGGCTTGCAGGAGAGGCCAACCAATGATTCTCTCTCATCATTGATGTTTCTCTCTCTCCCTCCCGCTCTGAAATCAACACAAATATATTTAAAAAATAAAACACAGAAAATTAAAGAATGCCGCTGTGTACATTTATTGGCCTCCTTCCCCACTGCCCATCATGAGGGTCCCACTCACCCATTTCCTGGGTTTCTCCTTATTTCTCAGCAAGACCTTCAGTTCCTGGCACCTTTGCACGCGCCTCTCCTTCACCAAGACCTGCAGCTCCAGGGGCATGCAGATCATGAACTTCTCCAGCAGAAGCTTATCCAAGATCTGCTTCTTGGTGAGCACATCAGGCCTCAGCCAGCGATGGAGGAGCACAGACATTGTGCGCACGCTCTGGAGGGGGTCCGCGTCCTTGGAATGATGGAAGACTCTGAAGAGCACGTGCCCCCTTTCAGAATCCTGGAACTGTTCTTCAGTGAGGTTTCCCAGGGGCGGTCTGGCCGGTGACAGCTCCCAGCCCAGGCTGCCCTGGGGGTGCCCATGACCATCAGAAAATGCCAGGTCTGTAGCCATATTCACTGGAAACATCAACTCCTGATGTATTAGGACAGAAGGGACTGACTCGTTAACAGGTCCACAGTTCTGGGGGGAAGAGAGCAGAGAATGAGGTGCGTTTAACCTGCTGATCCACCGAATACTAAACAGCTGGGACCTGAGGCTGTGTCCCCACCCCAGCACTGGGCCAGGGAGCCTGAGGCCGTGCCCCCTGCCTGGTGGGGCATGACCGGGGACCTCAAGGTGCCCTCCCCACCCCAGTGCTGGGCCTGGGGACCTCAAAATCTCTGGGACACAGCAAAAGCAGCCCTGATTGGGGAGTTCATAGCTCTACAGGCATACCTCAAAAAAACAAGAAAAATCAGCAATAAACTATTTAACTCTACAACCTAAAGAACTAGAAAAAGAACAACAAGAAAAGCCCAGAGCAAGTAGAAAGAAGGAAATAATAAAGACTAGAGCAGAAATAAATAACATGGAGACTAAAACAACAATACAAGAAAAAAATCAAGATAATCAAAATTGATAAACCATTAGCCAGACTCATCAAGAAACAAAGGAAGAGGACCTAAATAAATAAAATGAACAACTAAAGTAGAGAAGTAACCACTGACACCACAGAAATACAAAGGATTGTAAGACAATACTATGAACAACTACTGGTATATGTCAACAAGCTGGACACTGTGGATGAAATACACAAATTCCTAGAACAATATAATCTTCCGAAACTAAATCAGGAAGAATCAAAAAACCTGAATAGGCCAACAACAACTGATCAAATAGAAGCAGTAATGAAAAAATTTCCACCAAACTAAAGCCCAGGTCCAGATGGCTTCACAGGGGAGTTTTACCAAACATTCAAAGAAGAATTAACATCCTACTCCTCAGACTATTTCATAAAATCCAAGAGGAAGGAACACTTCCAAACTCTCTTTATGAGGCCAGCATTACCCTAATTCCAAAATCAGATAGACACTACAAAGAAAGAGAACTACAGGCCAGTATCCCTGATGAACATAGATGCTAAAATCATCAAACAAAATATTAGCAAGTCACAACCAGCAATACATTAAAAAGATTAGACACCATGACCAAGTGGGATTTATTCTAAGGATGAAAGGCTGGTACAATATGTGTAAATCAATAAATGTGATACATCACATAAATTGAAAAACAAAAATCACATGATCATATAAAAAACACAGAAAAACCATTTGATGAAATCCAACATGCATTTTTGATAAAAACTCTCAGCAACATGGGAATAGAGAGAGCATATCTTAACATGATAAAGACTATATATGACAAACCTACAGCCAACATCATATTCAATGGGCAGAAACTAAAACTATTTCCTGTAAGAACAGAAACAAGACAGGGATGCCCTCTTTCACCACTCCTATTCAACATAGTACTGGAAGTGCTAGCCATAGTGATCAGACAAGAAGAAGAAATAAAAGGCATCCAAATTGGAGAAGAAGTAAAACTGTTACTGTTTGCAGATGACATGATATTATACAGAGAAAACCCCAAAGACTCCATAAAAGAACTATTAGACTTAATAAATGAATTTGGCAATGTAGCAGGATACAAAATTAACACCCAGAAACCTACGGCTCTTTTATATACCAATTAGTGGCCCAGTGCACAAAATTCGTGCACATTAAAAGGGGATTATTTAGAGGAAATATTTTAATATGCTCTTTGCCCTTTCTCTATAATAGAAGTGTCAGATATGAAAGAAAATTAGGAAAATGTATATGAAAATCTTCCTCCTGTCAGAGTCTCGGGTGCACCACGGGACCAACAGTCAAGTATCCACCCACCCATGTGAGCCTCAAAAACACACGAGACCCAGACCCGGCCCTGGCCAGCCCCATCCCCATTGGGCTAGATCCATACCCGGCCAGTCCCACTCTTGTCAAGCCCCGCCAAGCGTGGACACAGCCTCAGGTCCCATGGCCTGGCGCCAGGGAAGGGGGGTGCGCCTTGTGGTCCCCATAAAGCCCCACTGGGCCGGGGGTACAGCCTCAGGTACACTCGTCAAGCCCTGCTGTGGTCTCCACTTCCCCTTGTACCAGCTCCCACCTGTCCCCCAGATCAGGGCATCACACACTCACCTGTCCCCACACCCTGTCACTGGTTCCTGGCTGGTTCCCCAACTCTCCTTTGACCTCCTGGCTGTTCTCAGGATGTACCCCTGTCTGACTGATGGGGGATCGGGACTTCAGGGACAAGTCCAACACCTGGTCTGTGTCACCGACTTTCTGGCCATCAGAATTCTCCTCAAGATACTTCTGCCCTTGGAAGATGATAACCTTCTGTGGGGAGAAAATTAAACAAGATAAGACCCGGGATGTATGATACTCCTTGAAGGTGTCCCACTCAACACTCACACTTTCAGTGGAACAACACATGGATGTCTCCCTCTCTCGCCCTTCCTCATTCTCTCTACAAAAAAGGAATTGTTTTAATCAATCAATCAAATAGCAACCTCTCAAATGGTGGCAACCAAACATGTCTCCCAACATTGGCAGAGGCTCCCGGGAGAGAAAGGTGCGGTCCCTGCCCCTGGTCTGTGCCTCGGTTTCCCCACCCGTGAGGCGGAACCGAGAAGTCTACCCCCTGAGGTTTTTCTGAGGTCATTGGGAAAGTGAGCCTCAGGACAGAGATCAAATGTTCTAAGATGTCCATCTCAGGAATGCTAATGTGGCCTGGCCGCCATGGCTCAGTGATTGAGCATCAACCTTTGGACCAGGATGTCATGATTTGATTACTGGCCAGGGCACACCACTGGATTTTGGACTTGATTTTTACTGCAGAGGCATGCAGGAGGGGCCAATCAATGATTCTCTCTCATCATTGATGTTTCTCTCTCTCTCTCCCTCCCTCTCTCTCTTTTTTAAATT
The DNA here is from genome assembly GCF_014108235.1 of Myotis myotis. Lineage (NCBI taxonomy): Eukaryota > Metazoa > Chordata > Mammalia > Chiroptera > Vespertilionidae > Myotis > Myotis myotis. Next base: position 702,266 of record NW_023416349.1, on the reverse strand, counting down.
CTTTATATTAGTTAAGGTATTACAAATGTGTCCCTCGCTCTCCTAAATCAACAAAAATATATTTTAAAAATACAACACAGAAAATTAAAGAATGCCGCTGTGTACATTCACCGGCCTCCCTCCCCCCTGCCCATCAGAAGGGTCCCACTCACCCATTTCCTGGGTTTCTCCTTATTTCTCAGCAAGACCTTCAGTTCCTCGAAGCTCTGCACACGCCTCTCCTTCACCAAGGCCTGCAGCTCCCGGGGCATGCAGATCATGAACTTCTCCAGCAGAAGCTTATCCAAGATCTGCTTCTTGGTGAGCACATCCGGCCTCAGCCAGCGATGGAGGAGCGCAGACATTGTGTGCACGCTCTGGAGGGGGTCCGCGTCCTCTGAGTGTTGGAAGGCTCTGAAGAGCACGTGCCCCCTCTCTGAGTCCCAGTGCTGTCCTTCAGTGAGGTTTCCCTGGGGTCGTCTGGCCGGTGGCAGCTCCCAGCCCAGGCTGCCCTGTGGGTGCCCATGACCATTGGAAAATGCCTGGTCTGTAGCCATATTCCCTGAGTACGTCTCCAATGGGACTGCAGCAAACCGTGCCTGAAGCCAGCTCCTGATGGAGATCGACAGTTGGGCTCGGACTTGGTAACAGGACCTCAGTTCTGGGGGGAAGAGAGGAGAGAATGAGATGGGTTTCACCTCCTGACCCACCCAATGCTAAACACCCCTCACTGGTCCCATATTGAATACACTGGAAGTTCACCCTTAGTATTCTTCTTTTAAAAAAATATTTCATTATACTGATTTTAGAGAGAGAGGAATGACCAGGAGAGAGAGAAACATCAATTAGTTGAACCTGCAGGCCCGCGATGGGGATCGAGCCTGAAAGCTGGGCATGTGCCTGACCAGGAAACAATCCAGCGATCTGTTGGTTCATTAGTCGACACTCAACAGCTGGGCCCCACTGGCCAGGCTCCAAAATCTATTTTAATAATAACATCAGCGTTTAGCTTCTCCTCAAGACAAGATACAGGGGCCGCCCATGTAGCTCAGTTGGTTAGTGCATCGTCTCCCTTGGCCAGTTTGCAGTCTCCATGCCCAGTCAGGGCACAGACAGAAGTCAACCAATGAATGCAATGCTAAGTGCAACAACAGATCTCTCTCTTTCCCTTTCTCTCTCTCTCTCTCTCAAATCATCAATTTAAAATAAAGATAAGATACAGCAATTCCATTGGTAAACTTTAATCACTGTTTGGTCATGATTCTATAGGAGAATACAGAAAACGAATATTTACAACCTGGAATTCCATGGCATTTAATTCGTTGTAAATATCAAGCTATGATTGTCCCCCAACATTTTCTACTTTGTTCCAGATGAGGGACAGCACAAAAGAACCCTAAGAGGATTAACTCCTGCAGATATTGTCTTATGGTGGCAAAATGCACAACCTAAAATTCACCACTTGAACTCCATTTTTGTAATCCTCATCCAAGCATAGGAAGAGAGAGTGAAAAAGAGAGAGATTTGTCTGTCCAGGTATCTATATCCATTGGTTGATTCTTCGAGGTCATGATATCTCCCCTGCCAGGTAAGTATAGTGGTTGATTCTTGTATGTGCCCTGACCCAGTGCTCTAACCAAGTGGGATATGCAGCCAGGGCCTAACTCTTTTTAAAAAAAAATATATTTTATTGATTTTTTTACAGAGAGGAGAGGAGAGGGATAGAGAGTTAGAAACATCGATGAGAGAGAGGCATCGATCAGCTGCCTCCTGCACACCCGCTACTGGGGATGTGCCTGCAACCAAGGTACATGCCCTTGACCGGAATCGAACCTGGGACCCTTCAGTCCCCAGGCCGACACTCTATCCAGTGAGCCAAACCAGCCAGGGCCCTAACTCTTTTTTATTTATTTATTTTTTCATTTTTTAAAAAATCGTTTTATTGCTTAAAGTATTACAAAGGGCACTACACATGTGTCCCTCTTTTCCCCCTGCCCTTGACAATCCCCTGGCCTCCCCTACCCCCAGTGTCTTATGTCCATTGGTTATGCTTATATGCATGCATACAAGTCCTTCCCTAACTGTTTTTTAAAGGGTTCAGTTTCGGGCCACAAAGTGCCTTGGACAGGCTGTGGGACCCTCCCCACTGTCTGGGTCCAGAACCTCATTTTCGTCACCACAAAAGGAAACCCTATCCCACCACGTTCTCTCTCCACCCTCCTCCTGCCCTCTGCCCTCATTCAATGATCTGTTTGGATAAATAGATTAAGGGATCTCATATACATAATCTCATCCCAGAAAATGCTGTTTGAAATATGCAGGAAGCAAGATTTTTAATGAGAAATGTTCACCCTAGTTCAGCGGTTCTCAACCTGTGGGTCGCGACCCCTTTGGCGGTCGAACGGCCCTGTCACAGGGGTCGCCTAAGACCATCCTGCATATCAGATATTTACATGACGATTCATCACAGTAGCAACATGACAGTGATGAAGTAGCCACGAAAATAATGTTATGGTTGGGGGTCACAACATGAGGAACTGTATTTCAAGGGCCAGAAGGTTGAAAACCACCGCCCTAGCTGTTTTGGCTCAGTGGATAGAGCGTTGGCCCAGGGACTCAAGGATCCATGTGAAGGGCACATTCCTCAGGTGCAGGCTCTATCCCGGCCTGGGATGGGGTGCGGGCAGGAGGGGACCAATGGCTGTGTCTCTCCCACATCCATGCTTCTCTCTCTGTCTCTGCCTCTCCCTTCCACTCTCTCTAAAAATCAATGGAAAAGCATCCTGGGTGAGGAGTAACCAACAATAAGGAGAAATGTTCCCAGGCCCTAAGGGACCACCAAAGGCCAGAGCCACGTCCCAGGATTCTCCGGAGCCCAGATCCCTCTCAAATGCTGCAACTATGAGCACAGGGCCGCCCAGGGTTCCTTCCACCGCAGGGAGGGGGTCCCCCTGAAGGTCAGGCCAAGGTCGCTGGAGAGTCAGGAGGGTGAGACCCAAGGCCAGGTGTGTGTGTGTGTGTGTGTGTGTGTGTGTGCGTGTGTGTGTGTGTGTAGGGGGCTCCCTAGAGTTTCCTATGTCTGGAAGGTGGGAGCACATGTGTCACAGCATGAAGCCATGACCCTGGGGGTTGAGGGGTTTCCTGTCACTGGAACTCTGGGAGGAGGCAGGGATTGGCCTGGTCATTTCTAAAACATGTGGGTTCCTTTCACGTTAAGAAATCCACGAAAAAACAAACAGAAAATCAACAGCAGCAACAAAGACAGCCAGGGAGTCACAGAGAAACAGGAAACCAGGGCCAGGATATGGAAGCAACCGACCAGCCATGAATAAGACGCTGGGATCCAGCGGAGGCGGTGTCTGTCCGAAGGGGAACATTACTCGGCCACGAAAAGGAATGGAATCCCACCGTTTGCCGAGGCTGGAAGGAGCCCGGAAGGCGTTGTGCTGAGTGAAAGAGGCCCATCAGACAGACAGGTTACCCCAAAATTCCCCATCGATGTGGAATCTACAGAACAAAGTGAATGACCAAGCACACTCCTAGGCACGGGGAAGGGACTGATGGTCATCACAACCGGGCCTGGGGCGGGGGGAGGGGGGAGGAGGGAGGAGGGAGGCACTGCAAGGCCCCCTAAGATGCACCCCCATCGCACCCCCCAAAATAAAATAGAATCCGGCCAAAATGCCAACAGTGGCCTAGACTGAAAAGCGCTCGTTTAAAACAGAAACCACGCCCTGTGCGTAAAGGGGGGCCAGGGGGGCCCCTGGTTTCCACACGATCTCAGAAATGATGCACGGCCCACACACCCGGGTCGCTCTGAGACCAACCTCCATGCATCCATCCGTCCGTCCGTCCGTCCGTCCACCCACCCATCCACCCCGCCTCACTCCCTTCCAAACCCCCGGGCCTCGGATGCCCCCACCCCGCCCCCCAACTCACGGCCTCCGCAGCGCCCACACCCGCAGCTCCTGCAGCCCGGACTGGCGACCTCCGTGCCAGGCGCTGACACCCGCCTGTTTGAGTACCCGCTCCGGGCATCACTTCCTGTTCCCGCCCCGCCCTGTGATTGGGTAGAGACCTGGGTTGATCCATTTTTCATAATCCGCTGGGACATGGTTTCCGGGAGAGAAACGCCCGCGGCCGCGTGGGGCGTGCTGGCCTGTGAGCTGGTTAGCACGCGTCTGAAGCGTTTGAAGGACCCAGACGCGCAGACCCGGCCCGGGCGGATGTGGCTCAGGGATACCAGCGCGGGCCTGGGTGCCGAGGGGTCACGGAGGGTCGCAGGTTCGGTTCCCTGTTTGGGCACATGCCCTGGTTTTGGGTTCAAGCTCCATAGATTCAATGGTTCACTCTCCCTTTTTCGCCCCCTAGAATCAAATGAAAAAGAATAAATAGCCCTGACCGGTTTGGCTCAGTGGATAGAGCGCCGGCCCGTTGGCCTGTGGACTGAAGGGTCCCAGGTTCGATTCTGGTCAAGGTCATGTATCGTTTTTTTTAAATGTATTTTTTACTGATTTCAGAGAGGAAGGGAGTGGGAGAGCGAGATAGAAACATCAATGATGAGAGAGAGAATCACCGATCGGCTGCCTCCTGCACGCCCCCTACTGGGGATCGAGCCCAAACCAGGCATATGCCCGGACCGGGAATCGAACCGGTGACCTCTTGGTTCCTGGGTCGAAGCTCAACCGCTGAGCCACACCCAGCTGGCCAAGGGCATGTATCTTGGTTGCAGGTACATCCCCAATAGGGAGTGTGCAGAAGGCAGCTGATGGATGTTTATCATCGATGTTTCTAACTTCTATCCCTCTCCCTCTCCCTTCCTCTCTGTAAAAAAATCAGTAATATATATTTTTTAAAAAAGAATCAATAAAAATTTAAAAAGCCCAGCCAGTGTGGCTCAGTGGTTGCACATCGACCTATGAACCAGGAGGTCACGGTTCAATTCCTGATCAGGGCACACGCCCAGGTGGCAGGTTCAATCCCCAGTGTGGGGTGTGCAGGAGGCGGCGGATCCATGATTCTCACTCATCATCGATGCTTCTACCTCTCTCTCCCTTGGCTTTCTTCTCTGAAATCAATAAAAATCTATTAAAAAATTGTCAAGATGGAAAATTTCATGTGACTTGTATTTTATCTCAACTAAACACTGTTTTTTAACTTTATTTTTAGTGTTGACACTATTACAGGTGTCCTCATCTCCCCCCCCCCCCCCCGCCTTTGCCCATCTCCACCCAGTTCCCACCCACCCTTCGCTCTGGCCTTCACCAGGGGCTGTGATCATGGGGCTATGCATATGAATTATTTGGCTAATCCCTTTACCTTCTTTCAGACAATCCACCCCTCCCTACCCCCACAGCAGTTAGCCTATTCTATTATTTATTTATTTAAAGAATGTAAGCTTTTTTAAAAAATATATTTTATTGATTTTTTTACAGAGAGGAAAGGAGAGGGATAGAGAGTTAGAAACATCGATCAGCTGCCTCCTGCACACCTCCCACTGGGGATGTGCCTGCAACCAAGGTACATGCCCTTGACTGGAATCGAACCCGAGACCCTTGAGTCCACAGGGTGACACTCTATCCACTGAGCCAAACCAGTCAGGGCACCTATTCTATTTTTTAAAACTAGTTTGATCCAGCCGGCGTGGCTCAGTGGTTGAGCATTGACCTATGAACCAGGAGGTCACAGCTCAATTCCTGGTGAGGGCACATGCCCAGATTGCAGGCTTGATCCCCAGTGTGGGTCGTGCAGGAGGCAGCTGATTGATGATTCTCTCTCGTCATTGATGTTTCTCTTTCCCTCTCCCTTCCTCTCTGGAATCAATTTAAAATCTCTCTCTCTCTCTCTCTCTCTCTCTCTCTATATATATATATATATAGTTTAGAGGCCCAGTGCACAAATTCCTGCACAGATGGAGTCAGGCCAGCCCTCCCCATTGGGTTGGCGGGGTCCGACCGGGGGGAGGGTATCCAGGAGAAGGGGCCATAGGTGGTTGGCTGGCCGGCCCCACCCCTGGTTGAACCCCTGGTTGAACTCTCAGTCAAGGGGACAATTTGCATATTAGCCTTTTATTCTATAGGATATATTTTTTAAAGACTAGTTACGGGACTTTGATTAAGGAGGGACCATGGCCAGGGATGTGGCCCCCACCCTCCTCCTTCCTCAGATGTGTCCCTCACCTGACTTCTCTGAGCACAGGAGGGCCTGTCTCCCAGCTGCCAGGCATCACCAGGACAGAGGGAGGGCGGTTGGCATCTGGAAAGAAGGTCTCCCCTCCTTTCAAAGGCCTCCCCGCCTCCCCTGCTCATCGCAGCCCAGTGTGGTCACACAGTGATGAGGAAAAGCCATGCCACATCTGGGTCACGGCTAATTCGAGGCTCGGGTCCCCCCTCCAACTCCCTTCCCTTCAATAAATAAATAAAATATTCTGTAAAAAGAATAAATAAAAAATAAAAGAGCCCAGCCAGTGTGGCTCAGAAATATGCTCTTCCCCCTTCCCCTGGCCAAGAGCAAACAATGACCAGACCCGTGGAGAGAGGTGACCTGAGGAGTAGAAGGAGACTTTGCGTCTCTGTCATTATACACAGGAGAGCCGCTGGCTGGCAGGGGATGCCCTCCCGGGACTGGTGGGTGGAGAAAGCACTTTTAGTTAGTTAGTTAGTTAGTTAGTTAGTTAGTTAGCTAGGCGGGCAGTTTCTCTGTGTGTCTCCAAGCTGCGGGGTATGTTGCCCTGCTCCTGGCCCCAGGGGCAGGCAGGGGACAGGTCCAGATTCACCCTTCCCGTGCCCTCCTTCTCTGCACAGGGAGGCCTTCTGTGCTTCCACCTACTGGGCCCCTGCCAACAACCTGATGAGCCCATGACGTCACTAGTCCAGCCGTGAGAGTAAAATTGCATGTCTTCAGATAAGGACCCAGACATGGGCAGGCTGGGTCCTTCTGTGTCTCTTTTACAGCCTTTGGATTCAAGTCTCCTACGTCCAATATACAAGCCTGGCTACCCCAGCTTTTTGTTTGCATTTGCATGAAATCGCCTTTCCGACCCTTTTATTTTCCGTCTATGTGTTTTCCAAGTGGAAGGGAGTTCCTTGCAGGCAGCACACGTGAGGGTCTTTTTTCTGATCCATTCAACCACCCTGTATCTTTTTATGTATTTACTAGAGGCCCTGTGCACAAATTCGTGCACGAGTGGGGTCCCTTGGCCTGGCCTGTGGGATCAGGACAAAACCGGCTCTCCGACATCCCCTGAATCCTGAATTGCGAGAGGGCGGATTGTGGTGATGGCCAGAGGTTAGGGTGGGTGGGAACTGGGGGCAGATGGGCAAAGAGAGGGGGCGGGGGGAGGGGAAGATGAGGACACCTGTAATAGTGTCAACAATAAAAATAAAGTTAACATTGTTTAGTTGAGATAAAATACAAGTCACATGAAATTTATCATCTTAATTTTTTTAAATAGATTGTTATTGATTTTAGAGAGGAAGGGAGAGGGAGAGAGAGATAGAAGCATCAATGGTGGGGGGTGCGATGGGGCTGCAACCGGGGCATGTGGCCTTGACCAGGAATGGAACGGTAACCTCCTGGTTCATAGGACGATGCTCAACCACTGAGCCATGCTGGCTGGGCTTATTTATTTATTTATTTTAAATATATTTTATTGATTTTTTTACAGAGAGGAAGGGAGAGGGATAGAGAGCTAGAAACACCGATGAGAGAGAAACATCAATCAGCTGCCTCCTGCACACCCCCTACTGGGGATGTGCCCACAACCAAGGTACATGCCCTTGACCGGAATCGAACCTGGGACCCTTGAGTCCCCAGGCTGACGCTCTATCCACTGAGGCAAACCGGTTAGGGCGGCTTTTTTATTTAAAAAAAAAACAAATTATTTTCTTTTTTAATTACTTCTAGGGAGGGGGGGGGGGACATTGAACCTATTGAGCTTGAACCCCAAACCAGGGCATGTGCCCAAACAGGGAACCGAACCCACGACCCTCCGTGACCCCTCGGCACCCAGGCCCGCGCTGGTATCCCTGAGCCACCCCCGCCAGGGCCGGGTCTGTGTGTCTGGGTCCTTCAAATAGTTCAGACCCGTGCTAAGCAGCTCACCAGCCAACACGCCCCATGCGGCCGCAGGCGTTTCTCTCCCGGAAACCATGTCCCAGCGGATTATGAAAAATGGATCAACCCTGGTCTCTAACCAATCACAGGGCAGGGAGGGAACTGGAAGTGATGCCCGGAGCGGGTATATAAACAGGCGGGTGCCAGCGCCTGGCACAGAGTTCGCCAGACCGCCCTGCAGGAGCTGCGGGTGGGGGGGTTTTGGAGGCGGTGAGTGGGGCGAGGACTTACGAGACCCGGGGTTTGGAAGGGAGTGAGGACCGATGCATGCATGGATGGATGGATGGATGGATGGGTGGATGGATGGATGGATGGATGGATGGATGGATGGTTGGACGGACAGATGGACGGATGGATGCATGGAGGTTGGTCTCAGAGCGACCCGGGTGTGTGGGCCGTGCATCATTTCTGAAATCGTGTGGAAACCAGGGGTCCCCCGAGCACCCCTTTAGGCATAGGGCTGAAGGGGTGCCAGGGTTTCTATTTTAAATGAGGGCTTTTCAGTCTAGGACACTGTTGGCATTTTGGCCGGATTCATTTTTAAAAAAATATATATTTTATTGATTTTTCACAGAGAGGAGAGGGATAGAGAGTAAGAAATATTGGTTAGAGAGAAACATCGATCAGCTGCCTCCTAAGCACCTCCTACGGGGGATGTGCCCGCAACCAAGGTACATGCCCTTCAGTCCACAGGCTGATGCTGTATCCACTGAGCCAAACCGATTAGGGCCAGATTCATTTTTATTTTGGGGGGTGCGATGGGGGTGCATCTTAGGGAACCTTGAACTGCCTTCCCTTCCCTCCCCACTCAGACCAGGTTGTGACGACCATCAGTCCGTTCCCGTGCCTAGGAGTGTGTTTGTCATTCACTTTGTTCTGTAGACTCCACATCGAAGGGGAATCTTGGGGTAACTTGTCTGTGTATCCGGCCTCTTTCACTCAGCATAACACCTCCCGGGCTCCTTCCAGCCTCGGCAAACGGTGGGATTCCATTCCTTTTCATGGCGCAGTAATGTTCCCCTGCGGACAGACACCGCCTCCGCTGGATCCCAGGGTCTTGTTCATGGCTGGTCGGTTGCTTCCATATCCTGGCCCTGGTTTCATGTTTTCTGTGACTCCCTGGCTGTCTTTGTTGTTGGTGCTGATTTTCTGTTTGTTTTCCCATGGATTTCTTAACGTGAAAGGAGCCCACATGTTTTAGAAATGACCAGGCCAATCCCTGCCTCCTCCCAGATTTCCAGTGACAGGAAACCCCTCAATCCCCAGGGTCATGGCTTCATGCTGTGACACATGTGCTCCCACCTTCCAGACATAGGAAAAACTCTAGGGAACCCCCTACACACACACACACACACACACACACACACACACACACACACACACACCTGGCCTTGGGTCTCACCCTCCTGACTCTCCAGCGACCTTGTCCTGACCTTCAGGTGAGCCCCTCCCTGTGGTGGAAGGAACCCTGGGCAGACCTGTGCTCATAGTTGCAGCATTTGAGAGGGATCTGGGCTCCAGTGAATCCTGGGACGTGTCTCTGGTCTTTGGAAGGTCCCTTAGGGCCTGGGAACATTTCTGCTTATTATTGGTTATTCCTCACCCAGGATGCTTTTCCATTGATTTTTATTTTATTTTTATTTTTTTCAATTAAATCTTTATTGTTCAGATTATTACATTAGTTATTCTTTTTTCCCCACCATAACTGCCCTCCACCCAGTTCCCACCCCACCCTCTGCCCTCACTCCCCACCCACTGTCCTCATCCATAGGTGCATGATTATTGTCCAATCTCTTCCCTCACCCCACATCCCTTTCCCCCCCAAGAATAGTCAGTCCATTCCCTTTCTATGCCCCTAATTCTATTATAATCAACAGTTCATTCTGTTCATCAGATTATTTATTCACTTGATTTTTTAGATTCACTTGTTGATAGATGTGTATTTGTTGTTCATAATTTGTATCTTTTTCTTCTTCTTCCTCTTCCTCTTCTTAAAGGATACCTTTCAGCATTTCATATAATGCTGGTTTGGTGGTGATGAACTCCTTTAACTTTTTCTTATGTGTGAAGCTCTTTATCTGGCCTTCACTTCTGAATGATAGCTTTGCTGGGTAAAGTAGTGTTGGTTGTAGGTTCTTGCTATTCATCACTTTGAATATTTCTTGCTACTCTCTTCTGGCCTGCAAAGTTTCTGTTGAGAAATCAGCTGACAGTCTTATGGGTATTCCCTTGTAGGTAACTGAGTTTCTTTCTCTTGCTTCTTTTAGGATTCTCTCTTTGTCTTTTGCTCTTGGCATTTTAATGATGATGTGTCTTGGTGTGGTCCTCTTTGGATTCCTTTTGTTTGGGGTTCTCTGCGCTTCCTGGACTTGGAAGTCTTTCTTTCACCAGGTAGGGGAAGTTTTCTGTCATTATTTCTTCAAAAAGGTTTTCAATATCTTGCTTTCTCTCATCTTCTGGCACCCCTATAATTCTGATGTTGGTACGCTTGAAGCTGTCCCAGAGGCTCCTTACACTATCTTCGGATTTTTGGATTCTTTTTTCATTTTGCTTTTCCGGTTGGGTGTTTTTTGCTTCTTCGTATTTCAAATCTTTGACTTGATTCTTGCGATCCTCCGGTCTGCTGTTGGAAGTCTGTATAATATTCTTTATTTCAGTCAATGTATGCTTAATTTCTAGTTGGTTCTTTATCACAACATCGAGGGTCTCATTAGAGTTCTTGAGGATCTCACTACATTTATCGGCGGTCTCACCAGTCTTTTCGAGGGCCTTATTAAATTTATCGGCGGCTTCTAGACAGTTCTTTAAAGACCTTAAAAGTGTGGTTTTGAACTCTATATCCAACAGTTTGCTTTCCTCCAATTCTGTTTGTGTCCTGTTTCTTTTTCTCGGCATTTTTTATGCTTCGCTGTGTCGATAGAGTGCCTTTCTGTGCTAAGTGTCCCAATTACCTGAGGTAGACACTCTTGGTGCACCCCCTTGTGGGCTTTGTGCACAGTCTTGTTGTAGTTAAGCCTTGATTGTAGTTATCACTGTGAAGAATTGACCTCCAGGCCAATTGGCTGTGAGAATCAGCTGTGTCTGCAGTGGGAGAACTTCTGTGCTGGAGACACCCCTCTGGGGCTAGACTTGCTTCGATGGTGCTTTGGTGCTCACTGAGTCTGCCCCCTGAGTGTGTCTTTTATGGTTCCACGGAGCTGCAAACTGGATGGCCCCACTCTGACCTCTGGGCTTCCTGGCTCCTGGATCTCTAGGGAGGTGCTAATCTAGCCTTTGCCTGAGGCTATCCAGCAAAAGCCTCCCTGCAGGGCTTGGGCGGGGCAGGTCCCACGGGATCAACAGGGTGGGGCTAGCAGTTATGGCTGCTCTCAGCCTTGCCCTCAGAGGCTCTGCTTTTCAGTGTCCTAGTAATCGCTGCAAGCCCCAAGGAGAGAAAGCTGCCCTAGGGTTCCGCTTCTCCCGTATGAGTCTGGGTCCCTAGAGACTCTCCCAGAACTGGAGCTCAGAGCCTGAGACTCCCTCCCGATTGAAACAGACAACCGCGCCCTCAGCCGCCAGCGCACTCCGCACCTTAGTATTTTACTTCCGCACTGCGCCTCCTCTGAGTCTCGGTATGTTTTTCTCTTTCCTCCTAGTTGTAGAACTTCCATTCAGCCAGCCTTCCTGTGGTTCTGGATGATGTCCGTTCCGTCTTTTAGTTGTATTTTTGAAGTGGTTGTTAGAGGCAACAAACTCCGGTGTTTACCTATGCCGCCATCTTGGTTTCTCCTCCACTGATTTTTAGAGAGAGTGGAAGGGAGAGGCAGATACAGAGAGAGAGAAACATCCATGCGAGAGAGACACATCGATTGGTTGCCTCCTGCCCGCACCCCATTCCAAGCCGGGAACTGAGCCTGCAACTGAGGAACGTGCCCTTGACATGGATCCTTGATTCCATGAGCCAATGCTCTATCCACTGAGCCGAACCAGCTATGGTGAACCTTTTCTCATTAAAAATCTTGCTTTCTGAATATTTCAAAGAGCTTTTTCTGGGATGAGATTATGTATATGAGACCCATTAATCCATTTATCCAAACAGATCAGTGAATGAGGGCAGGGGCAGGAAGTGGGTGGGCAGAGAACCTGGTGGGATAGGGTTTCCTTTTGTGGTGACGAAAATGAGGTTCTTGACCCAGACAGTGGAGAGGGCCCCACAGCCTTTCCAAGGCACTTAATAACCCGAAACTGAACCCTTTAAAAAAGAGTTAGGCCCTGGCTGCGTGGCCCACTTGGTTAGAGCACCGGGTCAGGGCACACACAAGAATCAACCAATGGAGGCATAGATGCCTGGACAGACAAATCTCTCTCCTTTTCACTCTCTCTTCTTATGCTTGGATGTGGATTAAAAAAACGGAGTTCAAGTGGTGAATTGTAGGTTGTGCATTTTGCCACAATAGCACAATACCTGTAGGAGTTTAATTGTCTTAGGGTTCTTTTTTAATTTTTATTTATTTATTTATTCTTTTAAAAAATATATTTTATTGATTTTTTACAGAGAGGAAGGGAGAGAGATAGTTAGAAACATCAATGAGAGAGAAACATCGATCAGCCGCCTCCTGCACATCTCCTACTGGGGATGTGCCCGCAACCCAGGTACATGCCCTTGACCGGAATCGAACCTGGGACCCTTCAGTCCGCAGGCTGATGCTCTATCCACTAAGCCAAACGGTTTCTGCTTAGGGTTCTTTTTGTAAAAAATATATATCTTTATTAATTTCAGAGAATAAGGAAGAGGGAGTGAGAGACAGAAACATCAATGATGAGAGAGAACCATTGATTGGCTTCCTCCTGCACACACCCTATTAGGGATTGAGCCTGCAACCTGGGCATGTTCCCCTGACCGGAATTGAAATTGGGACCCTACAGTCCGCAGGTGGACGGTCCATCCACTGAGCCAAACCAGCTAGGGCTCTCTCTTAGGGTTCTCTTTTGCTGTCCCTCGTCTGGAACAAAATAGAAAATGTTAGGGGACAATCATAGCTTAATATTTACAACATATTAAATTCCATAGAATTCCAGGTTGTAAATATTTGTTTTCTGTATTTTCCTATAGAATCATGACCAAACAGTGATTACAATTTGCCAATGGAATTGCTAAATCTTATCTTTTTTTTAAAAATTGATAATGATGAGAGAGAGAGAGAGAAAGAGAGACAGAGACAGAGACAGAGAGAGAGAGATTTGTTGTTGCACTTAGGATTGCATTCATTGGTTCACTCTTTTCTGTGCCATGACCAGACATGGAACCTGAAAACTTGGCCTAGGGGGACGATGCACTAAACAACTTAGCTACCCGACCAGATCCCTGTATCTTGTCTTGAGGAGAAGCTGAACGCTGATTTTATTATTGAAATAGATTCTGGGGTTCAGCTGTTGAGTGTTGACCCATTAACCAAAGGTCACTGGATTGTTTCCTGGTCAGGCACATGCCCAGCTTTCAGGCTCAGTCCCCTTTGGGGGGCCAGCAGGTGTCAACTAATGGATGTTTCTCTCTCTCCTCTTCATTCATCTCTCTCTAAAATCAATAAAATGAAATATTGTTTAAAAGAAGAATACTATGGGTTAACTTCCAGGGTACTCAATATGGGACCAGTGAGGGGTGTTTAGTATTGGGTGGATCAGCAGGTGAAACCCATCTCATTCTCTCCTCTCGTTCCGCCAGAACTGTGAACCGGCTACTGAGTCCATACCTTCAGTCGCTCTCCGTCAGGAGCTGACTTCAGGCTGGGTTTGCTGCAGTCCGATTAGAGACGTTCCCAGGGAATATGGCTACAGACCAGGCATTTTACGATGATCATGGGCACCCCCAGGGCAGCCTGGGCTGGGACCTGTCACCGGCCGGACTGCCCCATGGAAACCTCACTGAAGAACAGCACCGGGACTGTGAGAAGTGGCACTTGCTCTTCAGAGCCTTCCAACACCCAGAGGACGCGGACCCCCTCCAGAGCGTGCACACAATGTCTGCGCTCCTCCATCGCTGGCTGAGGCCGGATGTGCTCACCAAGAAGCAGATCTTGGATAAGCTTCTGCTGGAGAAGTTCATGACCTGCATGCCCCTGGAGCTGCAGGTCTTGGTGAAGGAGAGGCGAGTGCAGAGCTGCGAGGAACTGAAGGTCTTGCTGAGAAATAAGGAGAAACCCAGGAAATGGGTGAGTGGGACCCTCATGATGGGCAGGGGGCCGGTAAATGTACACAGCGGCATTCTTTAATTTTCTGTGTTTTATTTTTTAAATATATTTTTGTTGATTTCAGAGAGAGAGAGAGAAACATCAATGATGAGAGAGAATCACTGATTGGCCCCTCCTGCATGCCCCTGCAGTAAGAATCAAGCCCACAACCCAGTGGTGTGCCCTGGCCTGGAATCAAATCGTGACCTCCAGGTTCATAGGTAGATACTCAGCCACTGAGCCATGGCGGCCAGGCTGCATTAGCATTCCTGAGATGGACATATTTGAAACTTTGATCTCCTGCCTGGGGCTCACTTTCCCAATGACCTCAGAATAACCTCAGGGGGTAGACGTGTCGGTTCTGCCTCACGTGTGGGGGAACTGAGGCACAGACCAGGTGCAGGGACGGCGCCTTTCTCTCCAGGGAGCCTCTGCCAATGTTGGGAGACATGTTTGGTTGCCACCATTTGGGAGGTTGCTATTTGATTGATTGATTAAAACAATAACTTTTTTGTAGAGAGAATGAGGAAGGGCGAGAGAGGGAAACATCCATGTGTTGTTCCACTGAAAGTGTGAGTGTTGAGTAGGACACACGCAAGGAGTATGATACATCCCGGGTCTTATCTTGTTTAATTTTCTCCCCACAGAAGGTTGTCATCTTCCAAGGGCAGAAGTATCTTGAGGAGAATTTTGATGTCCAGATGCCGGATGAGGAAGTTGGTGACACAGACCATGTGTTGGAATTGTCCATGAAGTACCAATCCCCCATTAGTAAGACGGGGGTACATCCTGGGAAGAGCCAGGATGTCAACGGAGAGCCAGGGAACCAGCCAGGAACCAGTGACGTGGTGTGGGGACAGGTGAGTGTGTGATGCCCTGATCTGTGGGGACAGGTGGGAGCTGGTACTAGTGGATGTGGTGATCATAGCTGCTACAGCTGTGGGTTTGATTCCCAGACAAGGGCACATACTTGCGCTGCAGGTTCCATTCCCTGCCCAGTTGGAGTGATTGTAGGAGTCAACCAGTCAATATGTGTCTCCCATTGATGTCTCTGTCTTTCCTTCTGCCTCTCTCTGTCTTTCTCTCTCACTCTCTCTTTCTCTTGCTCTACTCTCTTTCCACCTCCCTTCCTTGCTATCTAAAAATCAATGGGAAAATATCCTGGGGTGAGAATTAACAAGAACAACAAAAAGAGTAAGGAGTGTAATGTATGGGCTTGACTTAAGGTGTGATGGGTACACATAAGGACAGACTTGGGAGTATAGGTGATGGGATTGGCCCCAAGGAAGTCTAGGCAGAGCCACAAAACTGTGCTGTTAGGTAAGCTGGGGTCTCAGGTCAGGGAGATGGACAGGACGGGGGAAGGAGGGACGGAGCTTCCCACCCCTGGTCTCAGACACGTTTAACCCCCCTTGTTACCCACTGTCAGGGGCAGAAAGTCTTCCTGCCAGAGATGATTCCCACGAAAAGTGATCTGGAGGGTGTGAG
The DNA here is from genome assembly GCF_014108235.1 of Myotis myotis. Classification (NCBI taxonomy): domain Eukaryota; kingdom Metazoa; phylum Chordata; class Mammalia; order Chiroptera; family Vespertilionidae; genus Myotis; species Myotis myotis. Next base: position 686,478 of record NW_023416349.1, on the reverse strand, counting down.
ACCCATGGAGAATTTGGTGAATTTTGAGAAGGATATGATGGAAGACAGAGAAGAGGCAGCAGTACTCACATCTCCAGAGCCTCCACTTCCCAGCAGTCCTGGTGAGTATGGAAACTGGGCTTGTAGAGCAATGATTATTGTGTCATAAATCAGCGAGCTAGATACAAGACGCCTTAATGAGCCAATTGGTTAGGAGTCTTTATTACATGCAGGCTCAGAGCAGAATATCTCTGTCAAATTCGGAGAAAACAAAGGAAAGAGTATTCCTCTTTTATATCCTTCTAGGTCTTTGTGTAAGTTATTTTTGCAGACACCTTGTAACCTTGAGTACATATAGTATCTAACAAACACCTGGCATGGGAATATTATCAGTATCAGCTTCTCAGCCCCTCAGGTTCCATCGCTAGTTTGCCAGGTCAGACAGTTACGTTTATCTTTTCTATTATTTAAGCTAAAAAACAAAGTTAATTTACAGAATAACAGACCTTCTGAACATGGCAGAGTTGACTTACAGAACAAGGGACTCTCTGAAAATAGCAGAGCATTTCAAACAGCAGTTTCACAAAATAGAGATTACTGTGCTTCATTATTGATGCCCCCTCTGCTGGGTCCCCACCTGGGCATCCAGCGTGGTCATCTATTGGGGACGGTTGTCTCTCAATGCCAAGCCTCCTCCATCACAGACTCCCTGGTGCCCAAAGGTCTAAATTCTTGGGTTTGTTTGTTGATGGGAATGTTTTTCAACCTACATCGGCTTTGGTTCAAAGGCGTTTGGTAGTGTTAAAAGTGCTCTTTTAATAAAAAATATATACTTATATTTATTTTTAGAGAGAGTGGAGGGGAGATGGAGAGAGATAGAAACATGGATGATAGGGAAAATCATCGATTGGCTGCCTTCTGCCTGGCATCCACCGGGGGTCGAGCCCCACAACCCGGGCATGTGCCCTGTCAGGGAGTGGAGGTGGCGACCTCTTGGTTCCTGGGTGGATGCTCAGTCCATGAGCTGAGTTGAAAGTGCTCTTTGATTAATGTTGTGTGTTGAATGCTTTCTTTCAGGAGACTCGGTGAAGACAGAGGGGGAGCAGAACCCGCAGGAAGGAATTGGTCTGGAGCGTGTGGATGTCGGTGACGTACCTCCCACCCACGTTCTGGAGACACAGGCTTTGAGTCAGCGTCCAAAGAGAAGAGGTTCTGGGAATTCAGGAGGTGCCACCAAGAGAAAAAAGGGCAACACTCCCACCCCCCAAGACGAGCCTCAAGAAGGAGCCGTGTTGTTGGACAGAGGAGAAGTCACCAGACAGCGCGGGTGCAATTCAGTGGGTGCATCAAGCATCATGGAGCCCACTGGTCACCCTGTTGGCAAAGAACCCGGGAGAAAGGTACCCTACGAGTGTCAAGACTGCAGCAAAAGGTTCAGCTACAGATCTCAGTTAGACATTCACCAGAGGACACACACAGGAGAGAGACCCTTCCAGTGCCTTGTGTGTCCCAAGGGGTTCATTCAGGCCTCGGACCTCCACGTCCACCAGCGGATCCACACGGGGGAGAAGCCGTTCTGCTGTAAAGTCTGCAAGAAGAGGTTCACCCACAAGTCCACGCTGCGTGGCCACCAGCGGGTCCACACCCAGGACAAGCCATACGAGTGCGACGTCTGCCCCAAAAGTTTCAGCCACCTCGGGAACCTCAACGTTCACATGTGCACCCACTCGGGCCTGAGACCCTACTCGTGTCCCCATTGCCACCTGGCCTTCCGCCAACTGGGGACGTTTAAACGCCACCAAAGTGCACATGTCAAGGAGGTGCCACAGGTCCCTTCTGACCAAGGAGGACATTAACAGGTCTCTCTCCTGTGTGTGTCCCTCTGGTGAAGGTGTAACAGATTGGTAACTGAAACTTTTGATGCAAAAATGGTCGATGAGCACTTAGACAGACGGGGTTCTATGAATTAGAATTGGGGTCCTTGAGTAATTATTCATGTTTCCTATTGGCCCCATACTCTGTCAGTCTTGCTGTTTGTTTCAATAAATATTTCATGATTCAATGATTATCTCTTGTTTGTCCTCTGTTGTCCTTTTTTTTAATGTAAAATAGGGAGGTCCCAGGAGAGTGGCCAGATTCCCTACAGAATACCCAGTGCAATGTGGATGTCAGATACATCACATTTTTTATTTTCTAATATATATTTGTATTGATTTCAAAGGGGAAGGCAGAGGGAAGAGAGAGATGGACACATCAATGATGAGAGAATCATTGGATTTGGCTGCCTCCTGCACGCCCCCTACTGGGGATGGAGCCTGAAACCCGCACATGTGCCCTTGAATGGAATTGAACTTGGGACCCTTCAGTCTGCAGGCCAACACTCTATCTACTGAGCCAAACCAGCCAAGGCCACAGCATTTTTAGATATGTGTCTTCTAAATTATTCCTTTATCTGACATTTGCATTTCACTGAGCATTGTGGTTGGAGAGGGAGAGAGGGAGAGAGAGGGAGAGGGAGAGAGAGAGAGAGAGAGAGAGAGAGAGAGAGAGAGAGAGAGAGAGAGATTGGTTGCTCCCTGTAGGCACCTGTTCCAAGGATTGAATCTTTTGCTGCACAAGATGATGCTCAACTAACGCAGACTCTCCCGCACCCCGGCTTGGTGGCCACACGCAGGGATAAGGGTTTGCCTGGTGTGGGGTGTTGCTCCTCAGGGGATTCTCCTGTATGACTGACTCTGCTGGTCAGAGCTCTGGTTGCCCAGTGTGGTAACCATGCTGGCTGCTCTGTGGCGACTCCAGGTCTGCAAAGTCTTTTTGAAAAAAGGGGGGCCATTTCAGTGTCTGGGACACCCCCCTGGAGGTCCAGCCCATGCGAGATGGACCCTGCTGTGTGTCCCGGATGTCTGCTCATCACCACCCTGGTACCCACACCCGGACATTGTCCTGTGGGGAGAGTTAGGACTCAGGAGGAGGGTGAGTGGGTCCCTTGAGTCAAACAATTCAGTCACTCCTGCCTCTCCAGCTATGGCCCCCGACCGCAGGCATCCACACAGCTGGGCCACTTGTTGGCAATGAAACCTCCTGAAGCAGCCCTGTTGGGTTTCTCAGTGGTTAGACCCTCAAACCGAAGCGTCCCTGGTTTTGGTCCCAGTCAAGGGCACGTACCTTGGTGGCAGGTACAATCCCTGCCCCGGTTGGGGCACATGGAGGAGGCAACCAATCCATGTGATTCTCTTATGTCGATGATTCTCTCCCTCCCTCTCTCTCCTTTCCTCTCTGAAATCATAAAATATATTAAAAAAAATAAAAATCAATGCAAAATATATCCTCTGGTGGGGATTTGAAAAAAAAAATTAAAAATAAAACCTACGGAAGCAGAAACTCAGGGCATGGGCCCAGCACGCTGGTGCCCTGAGCCCCCCAGGTGGTGGTAATACTGTGATTCTCCAACCACAGCCGGTCCTCCCTGGTTCTCACACCCAAATCACCTGGGACTTCATTTGGGGTTTGTTTTGAAATGATTACAGCGTCACAGGAAGTGGAAACACTAGCCCAGGGAGGCCCCGTGTATTAAAAAAATAAATGCCTGCAAGCCGCTCGAGGTGAGTGTATTTAAGCATCAGAAAGGGGACAGGATGGTGGGCCTACTCCCCTGTTTCCTCCATTCTGGCTCTTTTCAGAGTCCACCGTGACTCTGGTCTTGACATGATCAGCATCTCTCAATCCAACTCTCTCTGGAACTCTGTTTTGTTTCTCTTGTTAATCCTCACCCAAGGTTATTTTTCCCATTGGTTCTTGAGAGAGAGAGGCATGGAGGAAAGGAGAGAGAGAGAGAGAGAGGGAGAGAGACAGAGAGAGAGAGAGAAGATGGGGAAAGGAAGGAAGAGTGAGAACCATTAATTTGTTCCACTTCTGCATTCCTTGATTCTCTTTTTAGTATATATTTTTTATTGATTTCAGAGAAAGAGGGGGAGAGAGAAAAACATCAGTGATGAGAGAGAATCATTGACTGGCCCCTCCTGCACGCCTCTACATTGAGGATCAAGTCCACAACCCAGTGGTGTGCCCTGGCCTGGAATCAAATCTTGACCTCCAGGTTCATAGGTTAATGCTCAACCACTGAAAGTGTGAGACTTGAGTAGGACACATGCAAGGAGTAGGATACATCCCGGGTCTTATCTTGTTTGATTTTCTCCCCACAGAAGGTCGTCACCTTGCGAGGGCAGAAGTACCTTCAGGAGAATTCCGAGGAGGAAGTTGGTGACACAGACTATGTGTTAGACTTGTCTGTGACGTCCCGATCCCCCATAAGGAAGTAGGGGGTACATCCTGAGAACAGCCCGGAGGTCAATGGAGAGCCGGGGAACCAGCCAGGAACCAGTGACATGTTGTGGGGACAGGTGAGTGTGTGATGCCCTGATTTGTGGGGACAGGTGGGAGCCGGTACAAGGGGAAGTGGTGACTGCAGTGGGGCTTGATGGGGAATCTCAGGCCGCGTACCCTGCCCAGTGGGGTTTGATGGGGGACCTCAAGGCACGCCTTTGCCAGCCCCCGATCTCAGTGAGTTACCCATGCCTGCACGCATGTGAGCAGCTACAGAATGTGGGCACTACCACGCATCTCTGGGGTGTGGTGGGATTTCAGCTCTCGGGCCAGAACCACCCCTGGGCATGTCATTGGCGGGTTCTCTTGTCCAGCCTACCCCCTTCCAGTTTGCCCTCCAGGGCAGGGCCTAGCACGGGGCCTGGGGCCTATCACAAGGAGGCCAGGGATGCCCACTGAGAAATGAGTGAGGGGCAGGACGGGGACCCCGCGCTGGGCTGGGGAGAAAGCTGTGGTGCGGGAAGGGTCTGCTGCTCACCTAGAGCCATCATGCCACCGTCTTCCTTTTGGAGGCCGACCCCGGAGCCTTCCATCACGTCCCGAGGGGCCCGCATCGCTGGTCCCTGAAACGAGACACCACGTTCTGAGTTGAGACACCTGAGTGATGGCCTTGATTTTTCGCCCCCTCTGTCCCCGCTCCACCTTCCACCACTGAACGAGTCCCGTCACCAGCTCTGATCCAAGCTGGCTGCTGTGCCGGGTAGTGCTCGCTCGGCCACCCCACATGAGGCCCATGAGGGCGCCCCCTCATACCCTCCAGCCCTAGCCTTCAGGGGATGACAGCGTCAGTTGACATCTTACCTGCAGCCTCCTGAGACGTGGTTCCAGACCTGTCGCAAGACCCCGACCCACGGAGATTGCGAGAGAGGCTACATGTTTATTTTTAAACCACTACGTTTGGGGCGACCTGTTATGCAGCAACAGCTGACCGATACACCTGCTTTGAATAGTGCAAGCTAGCTATTACTGCTGCTTTTTTTTTTTTTTTTTTTTTTAGTGGAAGAGAGAGGGAGAGACAGAAAGATCAGTGATGAGAGAGAACCACTGATCGGGCTGCCTCCTGCACAGACCCTGACCAGAATCCGGGCCGGGGAGAAGCCTGCAACCAAGGTATGTGCCCTTGACCGGAATTGAACCCGGGGCCTTCCAGTCCACAGGCTGATGCTCTCTCCACTGAGCCAAACTGGCGAGGGCGGAATATTTTTTCTGATAAACCTCCTCAGGCAAGGGAATCAAACGAAAAAATAAACAAATGGGACTACATCAAACTAAAAGGTTTTTGCACAGCAAAAGAACCATCAACAAAATGAAAAGACAGCCCAGCCAGCTGTGTCTGAGCTTGGACCTATGAACCAGGAGGTTCCCAGTCAGGGCATATGCCCAGGTTGGGGTTCAATCCCCAGGAGACGACATGCAGGAGGCAGCCAATCAATGATTCTCTCTCATCATTGATGTTTTTCTCTCTCTCCTTCTCCCTTCCTCTCTGAAATCAATAAAAATCTATTTTTAAGAAGAAAAAAAATAAATTATTTTCTTTTTTAATTACTTCTAGGGACAGAAAGAGGGTGGGGGGAGAAACATTGAACCTATTGAGCTTGCACCCGAAACCAGGGCATGCGCCCAAACAGGGAACCGAACCTGCGACCCTCCGTGACCCCTCGGCACGCAGGCCCGCGCTGGTATCCCTGAGCCACATCCGCCCGGGCCGGGTCTGCGTGTCTGGGTCCTTCAAACCCTTCAGACGCGTGCTAAGCAGCTCATCCGCCAACACGCCCCATGCGGCCCCAGGCGTTTCTCTCCCGGAAACCATGTCCCAGCGGATTATGAAAAATGGATCAACCCTGGTCTCTAACCAATCACAGGGCGGGGCGGGAACAGGAAGTGATGCCCGGAGCGGGTATATAAACAGGCGGGTGCCAGCGCCTGGCACAGAGTTCGCCAGTCCGGGCTGCAGGAGCTGCGGGTGTGGGCGCTGCAGAGGCGGTGAGTGGGGCGAGGGCGTCCGAGACCCGGGGTTTGGAAGAGAGTGAGGACCGATGCATGGATGAATGGATGGATGGGTGGATGGATGGATGGATGGATGGATGGATGGATAGGTGGATGGATAGGTGGGTGGGTGGATGGATGGTTGGACGGACAATTGGATGCATGGAGGTTGGTCTCTAAAGACCTGGGGGTGTGCGCCTTGCATCATTTCTGAGATCGTGTGGAAACCAGGGGTCCCCCTGCCCCCCCTTCACGCACAGGGCGAGGTTTCTGTTTTAAATGAGCGCTTTTTAGTCTAGGCCACTGTTCGCATTTTGACCGGATTCTATTTTATTTTGGGGGGTGCGGTGTGGGTGCATCTTAGGGGGCCTTGCAGTGCCTCCCTCCCCCACCCTCAGACCCGGTTGTGACAACCATCAGTCCGTTCCCGTGCCTAGGAGTGTGTTTGTCATTCACTTTGTTCTGTAGACTCCACATCGAAGGGGAATCTTGGGGTAACTTGTCTGTCTCTGAGAGAGAGAGAGAGAGAGAGAGAGAGAGAGAGAGAGAGAGAGATTACGAAAGAACTCTTGAAGAAGAGGAGATGATGGATGAGGGTAAAAACTTCAGCTCTGAAAGTAAAGCCTTAGAGAAGGAAGGAGGCATGCCTCCGGAAGACCTGCTGGCCTTCTGCGGCTCTGAGCCCGTGCTGCCCGCCGCGGGGGAGCCCAGTGCCCACAGCTCCCCAAGGGAACTTGCCGACCAGCTGCCAGACATGACACTGGACAAGGAGGAAATAGCAAAAGACCTGCTGTCAGGTTGCGACGAGGAGGCGCCGTGTTCCGCAGACGACCTGGTGCCGTCTCTGGCTTTCCACCAGGCTTCCGACTTCTTCCTGAGGCCATTACACTCAAATATTACTTGTGAAGGAGATAAAGAATCGGAGACTGAAGATGGTGAAACTGACAGTGGTAACTCCCCTGAAGATGTGAGGAAGGAAGTAAGGATCGGTTTACAATATCAGGCCGAGATCCCCCCTTACCTTGGACAGTATGATGATGATGATGATGATGAGAAAGCGTCTGAAGAAGGAGGCCAGCTCCTCTGGCGTCCCGGGGTGGTTGCGGAGAGCACAGTGAAGGAGTACCTTGTCGAGGCCGCACTCAGAACTGGGAAGGAGAAAACGGTGGCCGGGGTTTCGGCCGGAGCGCTCACCAGGGACGATGAGCGGGCTTTACAGGAGCTGCTCAGGTGCGACCATCACGTCCAGGAGGCGCTGGAGAGGCACTGCCGCGGCGGAAAGGCAGCTCAGGAGGGCATGACTGCGTGGACAGAAGAAGAAATCCAGGGCTTTGAGCATGCGCTCATGGTCTTTGGAAAAGACTTTCACCGTGTACAGAAGCACTGGGTGAAGACCAGAACGGTGGCGCAGTGCGTGGCGTTCTACTACCTGCGGAAGATGGGGAAGAGGTCCGGGCGCTAGGACTGCTTCGCGCAGCAGACGCGGTTCGGGAAGAAGCGCTACCACCACCGCCCCAGAGTGACGGACTACACGGACCGCCTGGTGGATGAGACAGACGCTCTGGGGGGACAGTCAGTTCTCCCGGCTTAACCGCCTCCCGCCCTGACCCTGTTCCTGGTCCGCAGCTGAACATAGTCAACTCCTCCACCGCAGGGGACTTGTCAGCCATGACTGGCAGTGCAGGGGCGCCCCCCCCCACTCCCGCCCGGGGCTGTGAGCTGCTGGAGGAGGGCTTTCTATGCCCCGCGGCCCAGTGACTCCCGTGCCTGTGGTGATGGAGGAGCTGCCCGCCCTGCTCAGCCAGGGAGACAGCGACTGCTTTAACCTGTTTGAGACTGGGTTCTCCCCCTCGGAGCTGAACCCCATGACCCTGTGCAGTGAGGAGTCCGAAAGGCCAGCGAAGAGATTGAAAATGGGCCTTGCTCTTCCTGAACCCTTTATGAGTGAGGTTTCTGTGAATAACCTGGGTGTGGACTTTGAAAGCCACACACATCACAGCGCCAGTGCCCAAATGGCCGTGTCCGTGGCTGACAGTGGCAGCCGGTCTCCCAGCGGGGCCAATGGCTTCATCAGTGCCCACGCCCTGCACCAGCAGGCCGCCCTCCACTCCCAGTGCCCAGCGGCGGCCTGCAGCCCAGGGAGCGCGAGGACACGTTGGGCTGGCTTAGTCTTTCCCTGGAAGCTTGAACGTTTTCACTATGACGTCAGTGATGTCAGCATGTATAGAACTCTATCTTGATTTATCAAGAGTATTTTCACCCTGACCGGTTTAGCTCAGTGGATAGAGCGTCGGCCTGGTGACTGAAAGGTCCCAGGTTCGATTGGGGTCAAGGGCATGTACCTTAGTTGTGGGCACATCCCCAGTGGGGAGTGTGCAGGAGGCAGGGGAGGGACTGGGCACAGCAGGTGAAGGAGGAGGAAACACCACATGGTCCTTACAGTGTGGTCATGGGGAGGGAAAGGACAGCACAGGGAACACAGTCAATCACATTGTAACAACTACATGTGAGGTCACATGGTACTAGATGTATGGGGCGATCACTGTATAAGTTATATGAGTGTCTAACCAGACTTGTACACCTAAACGAACACAATATTGTACATCAACTATATTTGAAAAATTAAAAATATTTTTAAAAACAAGACATATGTATGTTGCATTCATTACCAAAATGGATTAATTTCTTAACTGTCTTTAATAAAAATGGAGGATAAAAAACCTTATACGCTGGCCTGGGAAGTACACAAAAAACACTTCTGCCACATGGCAGGCCTCATGTCCCAGGAGATCACGTGTGCGCGCTGAGCTAGCCTCTTTCTAAGGGGTCCCATGGTTACTTTTTAAAAAATTATATTTTATTGATTTTTTACAGAGAGGAAGGGAGAGGGATAGAGAGTTAGAAACACTGATGACAGAGAAACATTGATCAGCTGCCTCCTGCACACCTCCTACCGGTTAGGGCCCAAGTTTACATTTTAAAAAAATTGAGCCCGAGCTGGTTTGTCTCTATGGTGGGAGCATAGGTCTGCGGACTGTAGGGTCCCAGGTTTGATTCAGGTCGAGGGCACATGCCCAGGATGTGGTCTCAATTCCCAGGAGGGGACGTGCAGGAGGCAGCAGATCCATGATTCTCTCTCACTATGGTTGTTTCTATCTCTGTCTCCCTCTCCCTTCCTCTCTGAAATCAATAAAAATATATTTTAAAAAATTTTATTTCAGAGAGGAACTGAGAGGGAGACAGAGATGGAAACATCCATGATGGGAGAGAACCACGGATAGGCCGCCTCCTGAATGCCCCCCACTGGGGATCTAGCCTGCAACCCTGCAGGTGCCTCACCGGGAATAGAACCCTGGCCTCCTGGTTCATAGGTCAATGCTCAGCCACTGAGCCACACCCGGCCTGGCCCATGTTTACGTAACAGAACGAATGGCACAGACGCTGGGATTGCTAAGATTCGGTGAACTGGCTCACACTTTCTCAATAATGAACATGAGTGCCCAGGCTGGTGTAGCCCGGTGGGTAGAGCATCAGCCTCCAGACTGAAAGTTTGATTCCAGTCAAGGGCACATGTGCGAGTGGTGGGCCCAATCTCCTATGTGGGCCCAATGCCCAATGGGGCGAGCAGGAGGAGGCCAATCAGAGATTCTCCCTCATCATTCATGTTTCTATCTCTCCCTCCCTCTCCTTCCTCACTGAAATCAACAAAAATATATTTTTTAGAAAATGAACATGAGCTTGTCCCTTCAGGAAATATCCCCTGGCAGGTGCCAACTGACAGTCCTGTTGTCCTGATACAATGTCAGCCCCAAGAGAAAACCAGAATGTTGGAACAGGTGTGTCCCACCATGTGAGCTAGACCGCTCCCCAGTGCTGACAGCTTTTCTAGGGGGCTCTGTGGGAACAGCAACACCTGTGAGCTTTGATGACGTCATTAAATGCATCAGCACGGGAAGGTCTGGGACTTAGAGACACAAGGCGTCACTTTACATCACCTGCATGAGGACCAGAGCCACCCAGCGAGACAGCCCTGGGGACGGTGACAGAACAGAACAGGAACTATTCAATATTCCCCAGCCAGCGGGGCTCGGTGGTGGAACATTGACCTATGAACCAGGAGGTCAGAGCTCAACTTTTTGTCAGAGCACACGCCTGTGTTGTGGGCTCCATCTCCAGTGTGGGGCGTGTAGGAGGCAGCCGATCAATGATTATTTCTTATTATTGATGTTTCTATCTCTCTCTTCCTCTTCCTTCTTCTCTGAAATCAATATAAAATATATATTTTTTAAAAACATGACTCCTGTTACCATCTCACAGGCAGTGAGCATGCGACATGGATTAATAACTGTCTCACCCTGTGTGATCCGTGAGGGTCACTATGATGACGTCACCACACACACAGGTTATCTGGGCGCCTGCCTGTGTGTGAGGCCGCACAGAGATGGTGACACCAAAACCCTGGAAAGTCCCTGAACAGCACAGCGGCTGGGCCAGGCCTCGGGGACAGGGTGACGGCGCCCCGCGCGGGAGGAGGGGCAGGACCGAGTCCCAGGGCCCAGGCCTGCGCTCAGGGCTCCGCAGGGACAGAGTCTGGGGGGGCAGCTCAGTGTGGGGACTCCCCAGCGCCCTGGTTTCACTTCTCCTCTCCCAACCTGTGTCGGCGCCTCCTTCCTGGAGACTCGTGACGCGGCCCTACTTCCCACTCCCATTGGCTGAGCCGTTTCCAGAGCAGCCAATCAGCGTCCCCGCGGCTCCCGGGTATAACTCCTCCGCGGAAGCGCCGGGACTCAGATGGTCCCCCCGACGCCGAGGATGCGGGTCCTGAGGCCCCCCCACCCTCCTCCTGCTGCTCTCGGGGGCGCTGGTCCTGACCCCCAGCTGGGCCGGTCAGTGCGGGGTCGGAGGGGGCGGCGGTGCGGGGAGCAGCGAGGGGACCCGGCGGGGGCGCGGGGCCGGGAAGGCGCGTGTCCAGCCCCGGCCCTGCCCCCCGTCCGCCCCCCAGGCCCCCACTCCCTGATGTATTTCCTCACCGCCGTGTCCCGGCCCGGCCGCGGGGAGCCCCGCTTCCTCGCCTTCGGCTACGTGGACGACACGCAGTTCGTGCGGTTCGACAGCGACGCCCCGAATCCGAGGATGGAGCCGCGGGCGCCGTGGATGCAGCAGCCGTGGGTGGAGCGGGAGAGGCCGGGGTATTGGGAGGAGCAGACGCTGAGGGCCAAGGGAGACGCACAGACTTTCCGAATGGAATTGCAGACCGCCCTCGGCTACTACAACCAGAGCGAGGACGGTGAGCCGCTGCCGGGCCCGTCACGACCCCCCTCCCCATGGACTGGCCGGGGTCGCCCCGAGGGTCCGGGTCCGAGCGTCACCCCGAGGCGGCGGGACCCGCCCGGCCCCCACCCGGGAGGAGCCCGCGGGGACTGTGACCCGATTTCACTTTCAGTTTTAGATTCAGTCCCCGCGGGGCGGGCGGGGCGGGGCTGACCGCGGGGCGGGGCTGACCGCGGGGCGGGGCTGACCGCGGGGCGGGGCTGACCGCGGGGCGGGGCGGGGCTGACCGCGGGGCGGGGCTGACGGCGGGGCGGGGCGGGGCTGACCGAGGGGCGGGGCTGACCGCGGGGCGGGACGGGGCTGACCGCGGGGCGGGGCTGACGGCGGGGCGGGGCTGACGGCGGGGCGGGGCTGACGGCGGGGCGGGGCTGACGGCGGGGCGGGGCTGACGGCGGGGCGGGGCTGACCGCGGGGCGGGGCTGACCGCGGGGCGGGGCTGACCGCGGGGCGGGGCTGACCGCGGGGCGGGGCGGGGCTGACCGCGGGGCGGGGCTGACCGCGGGGCGGGGCTGACCGCGGGGCGGGGTCAGGGTCTCACACCATCCAGAGCA